>NC_135773.1:15669589-15898776 GCF_028453695.1 Augochlora pura | reverse complement strand
GCAAAAGCGAGTACGCAACGAGATGATGGGTACCGGCAATTAAAATTAGGACTGCTCTAGTTTCGCACAAAAGGGATCTCCAAAGTCCTGGCAACCTTTCTCCCGGTGGTTGTTTTTGCTGGCCGACGACTTATTGCGAGGGCCGTCCCGTGCTTTTATAATTTTATTGCGCAAATTATCAGGTACGAAAATATTGGGGAGGCTTGAGGGTCCTTGGCGCGGGCGAAGCACGGTACCCCGCGACCGGGGAAAGAGCACGGGGCCACCTTTCCTTCGGTCTTTTACGCCTCGTAAAAGCGAAGCGCATAACGAAAATTGGATTTCTAATAATTTACCATTGTTACCCGATTGTATATTATGCCGTTTTATGTGCTCTCCGAGTCACAATAATTTCCGAGAATTAGTGGGGATGGGTCGTTCTGTTTTTCCGAGGACCTTCGGACCTGCGGGAATTCAATACGCCGAGGGTCTACGATGGCCGTGATCTACTTTTGCTGTTTTGAATTAGATTCCGAATGTCAGATAGCCATTGTTAAACATTTGAAAGAGTTTCGTTTGCTACCGAAATCGTTCATCCGTGGGATACTGATTATAATAACGATCGATTGGACCCTCATTAAAGCAGTAAATCTCGATGGAGAGTTGTAAATATGTCACATGGCGAAGGATAGTTTTTTTTCGAATAAGAATGATGAGCTTTGATGTCTTTTAAGCTTGAGTCGAGAAATAGAAAACATTTGAAACTTTCATGCTTTCCATAATTTTTCATTATTGCAGCGAGCTCTTCCCTTCGAATGCATCTCGAGCCAGCGTCTGCTCTATTTTATAAATTAAATGGCGTGCATTTTGTAAGAGATAAAAGAATTTTGTATGCAGCAACAATTTTTTTTAAACTACATTTAAATATTTTTCCACTTCCAATATTCCTTTAGAAGGTATACGTTGTATTTAATAAATACTATTTATTTGATCACATTTTGCATATTAACGAAACACCTGCGTACGACATGAACATTTTCGGTTTCCACAATTTTCAACTTTTGTCCTTTTGCACGTTCTTCTTCGTGGAAACGATTTCAGGAATAATAAACAGGCTTTTGCTGTTCAAACATGAATATTGTGACCTGAACTACTTTATTGGCTTTTAAGCGTGACCGTTCCTTGTACCACTCAGGTCGTTCTTATTAGGTCTCCAAAATTATATAAGACCCAGCAATGCAATAAAAAGACGCAGATGCCTTTAACTTGGCCTGCTTGTCAACGCGTTCTTTAACGATCGCCGGCTGTCGGAAAACTCCATTCCTTGAACAAAAAGTCAACTTTTCATAATCTCTTTCAAAATGCATAATCTCTATTTAAATAACGTCAAATGAAAATTCAAGACACCTACTGATTGTTTAAGATCGCTTTTTATTGTTGTACACTAAATTGCATTGTCAATGCATTATAAATGAAGAATAGTGAGACATGATTAATTGCATAAAAATGAAGACTGAATGCATATAATTGTTTTGCAATTGATAACATCTGTGTAAAAGTCGTTTCGGTAGATTATTATTCGCCGACGTTAACATTGCTGTTTGGCAAAAGCCGCGCGGAATTCCTCGACATTTGCATTAACAGACAATGGAATTCTCGAGCGCGCGAGTTATTAGCAATTGAATGCACGGAAAAATTGGGTTTTTAGAAATTCGGCATTGTGCCGCTTTATATTGCACTGTTTTATATTCTTTGCCGAATGAAGATCATTCCGAGGAAAAATAGGGACCTTTGTGTTTTTTCAATTCCAGCCGTTCTGACCTGAAAAATGAGAACTCGAGTAAAACGCCGCGCGGCCATTGTACCTCGATTCTTTAAACCTTGTAATTAGATTTACGGAATTGCATGGCGCGACTGGCGATGGTTGTCTAAACGTTTCGTTCAAAATTACGGTGAACCGTTTGCCGATACCCTGTGCTCGCAAATTCTTTTTAACAGCGCACGGCTTTATCGTGGCATTAATTCGTTTAGATTTTATTTATTATTTCATCTGAATGTATTTAGTTTGTCTGTCTACTTATTTTAGTTCCGTATCACAGGCCAGTTTAGCTAACACTTCGAAATTTTCATTCATAAACCAGTCAAGTAAATGTCGAATCGTGTTCTGAAGTATTAACCTCTTCAGAGATAAATTTTTAGAGTAGGGAACAATCTATTTAATTGTTTCTACTTTATTTATCATCCATTTCATTTCATTCGATGAGGTTTTTTCGGTATTGCTGAGGGATTCTGTAGCGAATAGTTTTTCAACTGATTCTCATTGTTTTTATACTTAGAGTAATTACAATTTTAAGAAAAGTAAACGTACACATGTGTGGCTGTATTCCTGAAGAGTTTAATAAATAAATAAATAAATTATTATTGTACAATTTTCATTGAAGCAGTCAAGGTTATTATATTTCTAGTTTGTAATGTTACCCTATCTTTTAACCCTTTCTCGACTAAGGGAAATATTTTTCACGATTTTAAAATTGGCGATTGTCGTAGTTAATTATAAACATAATTGTATTATTTATTCTAAAAAGACGGGTATTGGTACAAAAGCAATTTTCCAGCAAACGACATGCAAATAGCGAAACAAATGAAAAGGTATGCAAATTGTGCTAAACATCGCGTAGAAAATAGGACGCGTAATATATGTATTGTACTATGTGAAATGTTCATCTTTGCTTCACAACCAAAAGATATTATTTCGCAGAATATCATAACTAGCGTATCATTTTGTAGAGTAATTTAATTTCATAATTTTGTATTATTTTAGTTAACATTATGTTATAATAAACCAATAAATAAAAGACGTTGCATAATAACCTTAACGATAATTTGTGTTATCGTTATAGTTCATTGGGAAAAATATTTCCAATAAAATTAAGAAAAAAACTATTATAATCCTGTAAGTGTTAAAAAGGGCGCCTACTACTTTTCTTCAATCACACATTTAACAAGAATTTCTGAAAGAAATATATAATACCCCAAAAAAGTCTTCCATCGCCCTTAAAAACGACTAAACATTTTCTGACTTAATTGATCATCAAATAACAGCTTCAACCAATCAATTTTGTACAAGTAGACCCTGGTAGTTGTACTATGACACAGAAAACGTCTCCAGACAATTATCACTGGACTCTATATTGGTTTATACAAAAAGTGGGACTTCTAGACCCACACTAATCGGTGATAGCCTCCCTGTCAAGACTCTAATATTACGTAGACAAAGCGACGCGCCCCTCGGCGTGTTTTCCGACGTTTTCCAAAAATATCCTGCTCGTTCGTCGTCGAAAGGTGTAAACAAACCAGTCCTCCTTAATCTCGGTAATCCAACGCACTATGAGAAAATGGTGTGCAGCCACTCTTCGACTCGAAACAGAAATACTTTCCTAATTCTCGTTGGAGGGCAAAATGACGCATCTACGATTTAAAAATAAAGAAATAATAGAGTATTACACTGTTGAATTAGCATTGTCTCTGAGCACTTATTTACGTTGTCGATCATCGATCTGGGCAATCGTCCAGCTCTCGTTGTATCTCTGGCGTGCGACGTTCCGGCGACGAAGCAATTTCGTTTCTCGAATGCCGTCAAATTTTGTTTGCACGAGTCTAATGGCAACCTTAGCGTGATAAGAAGACTTGTTAGAGTTTACTTCCTAGTCCGTCCGATCGAGGGAATCGTAACGCGAGCTCGTTGGAGAGTCGTTTAATTATCAGACGCCGCCTAACCATCCTCACTTAATAATAATACCGATCGTATATTAATCTCGTGCTCGCCCACTGGCGAACATGTGGCTTGCGAATGGAATCGAGATCAATGTCGGAACACAGTTGCTCTAGGATCATCCTTATTGTCTTCATTTTTTGGTTTTCTGTGCCGTTACCGATCGCGTGTCCCCGGTATTTTAGGTTTTAATATTCTACTTTTAATTTCTAGAACTAAGATCAAAGAGATAGAGATACTAATGGATCTGGGTTATAAGAATGATTTTTATTGTATTCAGTTTTTGAATTAATTGGCGTTAAAAATCTCCTGTTCTCGGTACTTTAATTTTTATTATTCTACATTCAACTTATAAAATGTATGTTACCACATTCACTGTCAAGCCAATTTTGAAGACATCTGTTCCAACGTTTCTTTCTTTCAAATAAATAAATGATAATAAGTAAGAAGTAATAATAAATGATAAATAATTACAAGTGAAGAATAATAAGAAATAAAAATAATAGTAAAAGTAATAAGAGGAGAAAAATATAATAAATAAATCCTTTCTTTGCCAATAACTAGCATTTAACAGACGCATCGAGGTGGGCGTCTACCACGAGATATCTCGTGGTTGACATTGACTTGGTTAAAGAGATAGAGATACGAATGGACCAGCTTCATAAGAACGCAATGAAATGTTGTATCTCACGGCAGAGAATGTTATGTGACCGTTGCGATCATCGATGAGGACCGTACAGAAACGGAAAAAACTACGGTAACGAACTTTTCTCTGGACAGATGGAATTTTTTAAGGTTTCGATCGCATCGAGGCCGCAGCTCCAAGACGTCGAACTCCGAGTTTCTATTACCATGAGAGACATATTTTGAATATGTGGAAACGCTGATTTTTATCGCTGCTAACGGTCACCGACCAGGATCAGGAAAAAAGCGTCCACTTAAAAGAGAGGGAGAGAGAGAGAGAGAGAGAGAGAGAGAGAGAGAGACGCAACCGAAAGTTTTCCGGCTAGCTTTGTGACCAACTGTACTCGTCAACCGCAGATCAAGATATCGATTTAATCTGTAGCACCGCGTCCTACGTGAAACGGTTACTGTGCACAATGGACAGATTTCAAGCTAGATTAGTTTGCATAAATTGGACCGAGGCTTCCGTTAGGACTTCCGATTCTTCGGAAACAGATCCGCAAAAAAATCGAGACGGAATCTAACCTCCGTGGCCCGTGGAACTTCCTTATGTTTGTTCGAATTCGTTGATTCGTCAAGATTCTATGCTATCGTCAATCGTTTCGCCGCTTTCATTGATACATCTATTATAATATGGGCGATAGAGTTTCTTTTCACACTGGAAACATAATTTTTACTACAATCTAGTAAATAAACAGAAGTTCGTTAACACTAGGCCAACTAAAATTGCTGGAATCATAGAAACACTTTCGTGGAAAATGAATCGATCAATATTATAAACCAAGCGTCCATTATAATAAAAAGCGCGCAAAGATTAAATCAGCTTTAGTGTCAAAATATACAATTTGCGATAAATTGATGAAAGTAATTACTCTTATAAATTCCATCTTCTCTAATCTTATATTGTGTTTTATAACTCGTTCTTATTTTTACGATGTTATACTTGTATCAGTAATATGGTTCTTATAAATAAAAATAGAAATATTTGTAATATAGATTTATAGAATTTCGAAGTAAGAATATAAATTAAAAATAAATAGATAAATAAGAAACTGAGATAAAAATTGTAGAACAATAATTAATTTTGTCTAAGTATATCGTGACTGATTTTACTCTAATGAAAAACGATGAACATTTAAAATGAGAAGAAATTTAGTGAGGAAATAAAGAGTAAAAATGTCTCATGATTTCGTTCAAAGTGCTTTCAGAAATCCAACAAATTCTGCATGTTCGAGACTTCGAATCGATTCCCTCCGCTTCATAATTGCTTTCTGGATTTTCGGGCGTACAGCCAAGCTACACCTAATCGTTGGACTTTAGACGTTGCGAGCTAATCGAGGCTTCACGTGCATCGCACGGTTATCGACGGCCTCCCATTAGCGTGCCCGTAAATATTTATTCGAATCAATGACGCGTTTCGAAACTTCGGGAGAAAGTTTGTCCCTTTGTGTCCGTAGCATTCAATAATCCCTGAGCTTCGGTACACCGCGGTCGATTCCAGCCGCGAGAGACAACTTTCCGCAGCAGCGTTTTTTTTTTTGTTTCGCTACCCTGTTTGAACAACGTTCTCCAATTTCTCTAAAATTATACCTACCATTTCCACGATCTGTCTTCCGCCGTACAAACTGTTCGCCATCAGTGCATCTTATTTTCAAACAATAATTTCTGTTTATACAGCAACTAGAATTCAATCGTAACTTGCGGAAACTTCGGGAAAACGAAACTTTGTTTTCTCTCACTGCACCCGCTGTATCTTCGAACCAGATTACTATTATAGCCTGGAAAAAAATTCAGATATACCCCTCAATTATAAGCGAGTTTCCTTTTTACGCTGTAAATTATAACACTATTTATATTACTATTAAACAGTATAATTAATTTTTATATTATTGCTTAATAATAGATCAAATGTTTATACGATTATTAGATAGTCTATTTAATTTCTATATTAATGTTAAATAATATACATAATTTATACATAGTAAATTATAACGCTTCAATTATTATAAACTATTTTATACGCGATGTCATCTCAGGAAATTAACTACAAAATATTGAGAACTATTTCAAGAGGTGTAAGCTGATGAGTTTGTAGAATAATAAGTTGAATAGTAAATCGAATAATAAGTCGAAGAATAAATTGAATAATAATACAAATAATATGTCGAATAATAAGTCGAATAGTAACGTCGGTTAAAAAATGTGTTCATCTTGGGAAAAAAGATTTTCAACGACTACTTCACGATCGGAGCAGAAGAATTAGGTAACGGACGAACGAACTGCGCGATACAATCGACAATTATTTTTTGCCGACAAGATCCGCAGTTTCGTTAGACAGCGTATGCAGTCCCGACTATCATCGAGTGCACCCTCGTTTCAGAATCGTCCACCGAAACGGACCGACTTTTCCCTGGAAACGTATGCAAGACGGAAAGAAGCACGATTAGAATCGCCGGCTCTTTTCTATTACTCTGCTTTCTGTCTTCGTTCCGGGGCAACGTGCCGCCGCGTAACAAGGGCCTAACAGAGCTGTCAATCCGTCGATAAATTGAATGGAGGACCTAAAACCACCCCACATTTTCTGGCGTCCTTCACCCCCTTTCATCTCGGTGCCCGCGTACTCTTACACACCCCATCGGCGGCGGCGTTGGCGACCCGTGGCTCGCACTACGTATATATATATATAGTTTTTCACTTTTTTCTCTCTCCTCTCTCCTCTCTCACTCGTTTCGCAACAAAAACGTCTGTCTCTGCGTTTGACGTGTGATTCGGCTACCCTCGTGAGGAGATTTAAGGAAGCAGAAAAGTGACCGGACACGGACCGTCTCTGCTTCGAGCAGCATGCTCGGTCGTTGCTTGTTTTAACACTCGAACAGCGGACCTTTTTGACGACAAAATAACTCACTTTGCTGAAGATAATTTGTGGAATTGTACTTACAAACTCTTTCAATAAAATCTAACCTCTTCACGCCTTTGGCCATGAATGTGTACGTTTAATTATTTTCATATTATGGTTGTTTCAAGTGTAAAGAAAATGAAAATCAGTTGAAAAACTATTTGCCACAGAATCCCTCAGCAATACTAACAAAACCTCATCGAATGAAATGAGGTGGATGATAAATCAAAAAATACTACTATAAAAATTCATCCCTGAGGAGGTTAAGATTACGCTATGTAACGCGTTGGTTATTCTGTAAATCTTATATGTGAGAATTGAAATGAATCGTCTGAAACTAGACAGACAAGCAACATTGTTTGACTATCTGATCTCTGTCAATTGATTAAAATTTTATCTTGTTTCATCAAGGTTATTAGAAAACATATTTAGAAGTACCTTAGAAATAATGTCGAAAGAAATTGATAAACAAAGTGGTAGTAAAATATTTTAAGGCGGAACAAATTCATCGGAATGGCTTATTCGGTTGTTAATAACGATACCAACCTAGTCGACAATTTCTCACAACGAATCTTCATTGTTAGTATATTTCATTGGAAACGGTGTGCCTCTTAGTAGTTTTAGATACGGAAACCACAAAGTAATTAAACACCAAGGAATCTTCCATTTGTTGATATATGGGTTTACCCTAATCGAAGTTTTATTAAACTTTGAAAGAGTGTACCGATG
Source organism: Augochlora pura (assembly GCF_028453695.1). NCBI lineage: Eukaryota > Metazoa > Arthropoda > Insecta > Hymenoptera > Halictidae > Augochlora > Augochlora pura. The sequence goes on along the minus strand of NC_135773.1, from coordinate 15,890,716 downwards.
ATAGCGTCGTTGGGTGAACTCTAGCACGATGACAATGCGAGTGTCTTTAAACGATTAGGACCCGGTTTGATTAGGATTCAGTTTATACATCGCGTTAATCGCTGACACATCGGCTGACAGGCGCCGAGACAAATTATCCCGAATATTTGCACTTTGTCTACCGGAAGTGTACAAATAGATTATGTTCGGATACTTTCCCGACAACGCTTTATATTCCTGACAAAAGCAGATCGAATGTTAACCCTTGCAGAACTAACGAATTTTATGATTCATCAGCCGTGATTAGATTATGTAAATTCTTTTGTGCAGATTTTTCTTTAAATATCTTTGAATCTTTAGTTTTGGGTTAGAAAAAGGTGGTCTATGAAAAAGGATTCGATTTTAGCTGGGCTTCGTAGTTCTAATAATTATTTATCATTTTTCTTTTAGCCATGCTAGTGGCTCTGTAGACCTTAACCCTAGGACGCTTAAGGTATTAGAAGGTTTAAAGAAGTTTGCTCAAAGGATGGTCATTTTGTACCAATGTAAGAAAACGTGCTGTAAATATTATTTCTTCTGTTGGAGCTACATTCATTTCTACAATGCTGTTAAATGATACACTTAAGTACCTATTAATGCAAAAATGAAATATAAAATATGTTTTGTATGTGTTAAGCATCAATGCAAGTATTAATAAATTTCAAATTAAGTGAGAATCCCCTTGAGAATTGAAAATTAATGTGAGAAACTAAATTAGCCAAGCAACAACATTTATACTAGACGTCCAAATAGAAGCCGTCTTCCAAGAACTCGTAGATTCTTTTAACAAATAGCACTTTTTCGTATTAAATCGAAGTTTGAAATTTCGTTCAGCCGGTCACGTGACATTCTGACGATCTCACTCACCTGGTCTATCAACGTATTTGTGAAACGACCGTTCTCCTCGCGAGATCCGCGAAGAAACAAGAGTGGGGGCCAGTCAACGGTCCTCGAGGTCCGATCCAGATCGATGGATCTGTTAACCCAGCCAGGTGTGCGTTGGTCAACTGTTGCTACCTTTCCTCGCGCACCTTCGCCCTTCTGACCCCTGGCTTTCACTGCAAAAGAATCTCCGGTTAATCGGAAGTCGCGGAGTGGACGCCAAGGAAACCGAAGGGGCGGTTGGCCGGGGGATCAACGAAAAAATTTGGGGTTGCCTCGATCCGCTTATAGGACGACGCAACGCGGGAACAATTCCTTTGTGCTGTTCCAGAGCCAACGATATGTCGAAGATGTACGCGGACGTACGCTTCGATCGGTTAGCTTCTTCTCTTTTCTCTTTCCTTCCGCCCCTTGGCCATTCGATGGACGAAGTAAACAGGTCGGGGAGGCTAGATACGTTAGATTGTGTTTCTTTGTAGATGAACAATTCGGTATGAACTAAGTATCGTTTGTGAATGTTTATTATATTTATGACTACTGTGAGTAGCTGTGCTTCTTCGAACCATTATTGAAATTTTCAATGTGTCGTATGAAATGTATTTATTGTTTTCACAATTTTTATGTCATACAAATATGTATTTCTTCTTCTGACGATTTTTATATACGATAAAAATATGTATTTCATCCTCTGATGATTTCTATATTCGATACATCTAGCTATATCTTTTGACAATTCTAATATGTCATATAAAAATGTATTTCTTTATTTGACGATTTTAATGTGTCACAGGAAACTGTTTTTCTTGTCTTCACAATTTTAATGGTCATATAAAAATCTATGTCTGACAATTTTAATATGTCATGGAGGACCGCATTTCTATTCTTGACAATTTCAACATGATGACAATTTAAATGATTGACAATTTAAAATCATAATCTTGACGAAACCTTGATAATTTTAACGTGTCACATAAAAATATATTTCATCATCTAACAATTTACAAATCCCTAAAAAAATGTACCCATACTTCTGAATTGTTCTAACACTTTTTCTTTCACATTTCTGCCATAAGTCCATGAAATCCGCAGTCAAAGAACCACTAAATAAACCAATTTTTTTTTTCTTTAGTAGTTTTACGTCGTATCAGCTGCAAGGCTATAGCATCGATCCATGTCCCTAGAAAACGTTCGAAAACCAAAAAACTATCGAAATAAAATGATCCAATAAATGAGTCTCCGCTACAAAGGTTGGGGTATAGACGATGATTAACACGAAATACTATGATCTAATAAATGAGTCCACGTGGCGAAGGGGTGGGTGGTATTTTCTTTATCGACGTTGTGGTCCAGCACCAATGAGAACCGTCCTGAAAGACTACGTCTTCATCGGTTTTGGCTGGAACGCAGAGAGAAATTCTCCGCCGATGGGGGATGCAGCTAGAAGGGTGAGAGGTGGTCGACCCCACGCAACGTTAGGCCCCCGTTCACTGGCACACGAGCGAATCCCCCGGTTTTTGGATTTTCGGGTAAACGGGAGGGTAAAGGGGAGGCTGGTGAGTAATTCGAGGCGGGCTGGCGGGCCTTGCCCTCGCCCCGATATCTGCACACCCCTTCACCCGGCGTACTCTGCCACCCCCGTTGCGCGATCACCCTCCGAACCAGGGCAGGTTTGACCAATATTCCTGAAGGGTAACAACCGGGAGAAAGGGGAGAGAAAACGGGAATGGAGAACGATCGCTTTATTCGTACCACGCGACCGACTAATTCCTGCGTGCCGTGTCGCGCAGCTGCGATGGCGCACTGTTCAGAATTTCGGGACATTTTGCTGCCATTTTCGAACTGCCGTGAACAAACGAGATCAAATATCTAGCTGCAAGTTTAACCTCTTAGGTACGGCTGGATTTTGCGCAAATGAAGTTTTCCTTAATTAAATTACCATTTTTCTTAACATATATTGTTTAGTATAGCTGTATAAAGTATTAGCTATCTATATTCTTTTCTTAGTGTATTGTACATATACACTTTCACTTTAATCATTTACTTTAATAACTAATCATTTCCTTTATTTGCACTTCACTTATAACTGATAAATTTAATAACTAATTTATCAAAGAATGTTTCCCGGATTTGCATCAAGTGCTCGGGGGTAATTACAATACTATCGCTTATCGCGGTCGTTCAAATCATATATATACACACATATATATATATAAATAAACAATAAAACAAATATGATACAAATGATAAAACAAATAATACAATTGAGTAAAGCACGAATCATCGGCGAAAGCCACCATTATCGCGCGTCGTATCTAAGAGGTTATTAGAAATAATTCTCTTTCGACTGTAGATTATGCAATCTATTCTTTTCCTGTTTTATATCTGATTTCTTGGTTTTCTAGATTTGTTTACCACGTCAAGGTATGCTAGAATTTTCCTCGCAGATTAAAACTGTGACGATTTTGAAAATTGAAGCTTCCTCTTTACAATGTCACACCAGATCCACGATCTTTTTAGCCGTTTTATCGTGCGATAATTAGCTACGAGAATAGTATTCATAGTACGCTTTGAGTTACGATAAAACGAATAACAGAAATCGTAAATCGAGTATCAAGGAGTCGCTAGAAAGTTGAAACTCGGATTTTTAAATCTGTGACAGATTCAATCGCGAGAAAAATGTTTTGATGTCTCCGGAGATGTTGCAATTCGTATCATTTTAAGGAAGGAACGTCAGGGAACTGTCTCCAATTTCCCAGCCAGTGGATCATGTAGGAACGCTTCAGCTGAAGTTGAATGATACTTCGCGAATGTGCAAGCTCCAGACTTCAAAACGAGGCCAGGTTCATCGTCGTACGATCCTCTCTCGCGGAACTATGACAGTTACATGTCGACGATTATTTTGAAGTCGGATATTCGCTGTTCGCTACATCCGACTGGAACTTCCAGTCGAAAGACACGAAAACGCATTTCGTTTTGCCAGTCCCTGTCTCAGGATACATAGTACGTCCCTTTGTCAGAGATGTACGTTGACATAACGGTCATCGATTCCGTCTCTTCAATAAAAGTCGCCCGGGGACGAAATGGTCGGATCGAACTCGTTTCGGCGGTTGCAAAAGTCGCATTTAAATATGCATCTCGTTTCCCTCCTACCGATGTAAGATCACCCGGCGATCCGCTGTGCGTCGTTGACACTGACAACTTGTTGAACTTGATATATATATACATATATATGCATTGCACATAATGTATATTGTCCAGCGTAGTCGGTAGTTAATAATACAGGACTGTCAGCAGTCGATTCTAGCTTGTCGTTTTCCTCTATATTGAAAGGCCAGAGTGCTCTATTCATCGGGGCATCGTGTTCCGTCAAAATAAGAAAAAAATTGACGGATATCAGACCTCTTCGACATTTCATCCGACCGGTTGACTCTGTTAACAAAGATACGCCGTCCCCTGTAACGGTCCCATAATGCCGATCGGAAAACTCGGGCTCGTTTCCTACCAATTACCAGCTTTGATGGACGTGAGAGATCCGCGTAAACGGGATTCATTATGTCGGGCTCGGTATGGTGTTTGTTGCGATGACGATTGCGACACGAGAACCGACGTTAGAGGCAAGTATAATTGCTGGTAGAATTAGGATTTGCACGCAGGTTCCATTTTTTAAACCGTAGAAGGGTTTTCATCTCGCATTTCATTCCGTGTGGCGGTAATTCAAATTTTATTGGACATACTGGGGCATTGTTGACATTAATTGGAGTGATGCTAATTGAATTAGATTTCAATTTCGCCATTTAATTACATTGTGTATTAATTACATGATAAGTCAATTAAATATATATTACTAGTTATTATATACAACTTATTTAATTGTATAATTCAGAACATGCAGTTAATTCAATTGCTAATTATTTGATCATGAGTGGAACTTAAATGCGATGTAATTGAAATGCAATGTAAATGAAATACAGTTCTTTAAATTACAATATCGAATTTTGAAGAAGTGAGATTTTTCTTCGTCTCTCCTGTGTATTTTCTACTGTACTATTACCTATCAGTTTATCCTTTTTAATTGGTGATTCCAATTCAATTACATCGTAATTCGTAATTATAATTTCATTACATCGTACTTCGTAATTAATGTAATTCAATAATATCGTAATTCCTAATCAACATAAAGGTGATATTGAAAGAGCAATGTTTCTTTGCAATTTTTTAAAAAAGTATTGGTCAGCTGGCTATGTGTTAACATCGTTGTCTGAAGACAATACAAGCAAAACTCTGGCAGACCCGTTCTTCGTGTAAAGACCGTAACTACAGTTTAATTGTTCGTGAATAATTCAGAACGAAAGCGTTTTCCATATTTATGTATAATAGAAGGACAAATGTTGTTCGCGGCGGAGACCGACAGGCTCCCTTGGATTGTCAATTGGTCACTGTAATATTGAAGAGCTTATGATTGGATCAATTTTATCACCAGTTTATATTTCAGCTTTTGTGCGACGGAAAACTGGAGAAAATTCAAAGAAGATCCGAAAACTCCTAACCAATATGTATAAATGAATGAAACAAAATACTGACAAACGAATGATTACAGGCAAAAGACATAACACAAGAACAAATTCTTATATCGAGGTTCAGAATTCGGCACTGTGAATATACTGCAGAATTACAATCAAGGAATTGTAATTACGAAGTAATTCAATTACATTGCAATTCGTAATTTATGTCACCAGTAAATTCAATTACAAAGTCATTCAATAATACAGTTATCCAGATCACCATTCAATTAAATTACAATGTAATTCATACTTTAAGAGAAGTGAAACTAAAAGATACCAAGTAATTCGATTACATTTATTATGAATTAAGATGCAATTAAGTTAATCTTTTGAAGCGTACGCTTTTAAAGAAAATGAAAACCCTAGTTGCACAGAATCTTTTTTAATACAAGAAAATGAAAGAAAACGTTAATTTCAATTGTTTAGCGTAAGATATTACTTAAAATGGGAAAAAGTAACAAAATTCATATAAAACATCAAATAACAGGTTGTTTTAAAGTTATAAAACAATTTATTCCCTCATAATAAATCTTGAGAAAAGAATCAAACGGTGTCAACAATTTATTAATGTATTTTGACTTGCGCACATTCCCGTTTCCATTTATTTACGCATTTACTATTGGTACCCAGCCTCACCAGCTGAATGAAATACTTTTAAGAAAATATCAAATTGCGTGACTATGAATAACTTCAACTTTTCCAGGTGAGTTAAAATATATTCTATCATGCATAAAAAGCTAAGAGATTCGACAGTTAAAAAGGACAGGTGGGACCCAAATAACCTCAAAGAGTTAAAGTTATGAATTCCAAAATAATAATTTGATAGGTGATGATACAAAAGAAAATACGCACAACATACAATACATGAATAATATTATTGTAGTACTATCGTAGCATTATAGTAATATTATATTAGTATTGTAGTAACATTACAGTATTATAGTATTCTAGTAGTATGCTAGCAATATTGTAGTAGCATTATAGTAATATGATATCAGTATTATAGTAACATTATAGTAATATCATATTAGTATTATATTAGCATTATATTAGCATTATATTAGTATTGTAGTAGTATAATGTAGTATCTAAATAATTAATAGCCCAATTAACTAACATTAACATAATTCTGCTTTGCCACTGGCAGCTTAACTACTGATAGAAAGAAGGAAAGATAGATTTCAAAGAATCTAGCAGCTTGTCGATTCTCCACGCTTCGAGCGTCTACATCGATAACCGTAGATAAGCGTCGAATCGACGACTCGTTCGAGTGTCAAAGCCATTGTGTCAGCTAGCACCTGTACCTACAGAGCAGTTCATCGTCGCCTCGTTTCCCGGACGCTCTGGATAGCACTTGGTGAATCCACGGCAATGGACACGGTGGACACCGTATACTTGTTTCCATTCCGGTCAGCGCACGCCTACGGCGCTATAAATTAGGGTTCATAGTGGGCTCGCCGGTGCGGTTCCGTTGGATTTATGCACCATTACCATAAGACAGGTGTGTCTCTCGTTGCGCTGTGCACCCCGTCCCCCGCTCGCCGTTCGCCACGGCCCTGCATCCACCGGAATTAATAATACGTCTCGAAGAAGGTCCCTCGAATTTAGTGCCGGCCAGGGTCCACCGACAAGGTGCAATTGTTTCGCCGCGCGTTTCAACAACTTAATCGATGGCGACCAGGCTCGGTGATCGATACCCTAACCGGCGGCGGTACCGTTTCACTTGTGTGTGGTCCACCCTTGCTTTCTTCTCTTCCTCCTTTTGTCTGTCCATCTTCCTCTCCGTTACCTCTCGGTGGCTAAAGAGGAAGAATGCGAACCCGAAACCCGCACGCTCGATTTCATTTCTCGCTGATTTCGACTCTCGAAAAGCTGCAGTCCCCGAGTTTGTAGCGAATTCGCGGGTCCCTGGCGAGTTCCCAGTCCTTACGCTGCCAACCCGCAGATTTATCGCTGTCGGTAGTGAGCCTCCTGCAATGTATCAACTCGGCTAGGGAATATTCGATCGGGATCGTGACCGTGATCGCTGGAAGAATTATTGTTTGAGTGCTTGTTAAGATGGAAAATCGTGTTGCATACTGGGTGTCTCGGCTGATTCGATCGACCTCGAACAGGTACTAGATTTATTGCAATTTAGGTGTGTCGTTTCGGGTAAATCGCGTTAGGCTATTCCAGAAATTGTATCATTTTTCGACGCTGATACTTGTAGAAAGTTTGTGACTCTAACGTGAGAAATACCGTTTTAAATATACTGCTCAAAAAATAATAGCATAGAAAACATTTAGAGCAAAATTGGCTAAACTTTCACTGACGATAACTCCGCGAAGAATTGTCGTAGGATGATGATTTCTTCTTTAAATTTAAGCTTCAAATCTCTACTTTGTAATACTATTTTTGGATTTTAAGTTAGATGCATCTTTGCCACTCTGACTCTTTACATGTGTTTGTCGTATTGAGAATTGCCGAAAATTGCAAACATTTGCAACTTTGCCCTTAATTTAAAGAAAAAAAGAAATTCTGCTGCGACACTTTTCCGCTCGGTTACCATCAGTTAAAGTTGGTCAATTTTTATACAAACTTTTCCTATACTATAGTTTTGTTGAATAGTCTAAATGTACTTTAAAATCTATATAAAATATGTATATGTGGGCACATAAAGTGGAATAAACGATCGGAAATCGTCTCAAAATTGTGAACGGAAGAAAAGTAAAAAGTATTGTGATGAAATTGTTCTACGAAATCGAACAAAGGTTGAAGGTAGTAAATATAGTAAACACCTCACTGTTTAGCTGTATTTTTATATTAAAATAATCATAAGTGGATTATTCTTGCTAACTATGAATGTTTGCTTTGTTCCAGACATTCGTAGATCACGAAATAATGATTATTATACATCGTAGTCATAAGAACGAATATTTTATCTGTAGTTATAATCGTTTCTGAATGAAAAAGAAATTTATTCCATGCCCGAAAAAACGAATGAACGTGACGTATAAAAATAATCGTTGGTCGTTTATTATTCCCGGTACGAATTTTGCAGTAAAAATACGTATTCTGCACGGGTTGTTCCAGAAGCTCGTATATCACGGGAAAATGGCTACTATATTGCAACCGTAAGAAGGATTTATTTAACCCTTGCACGACAGACCACGATGACCGGTGGTCGGGTCGCGTATGACCCATACTATCATATATATATATATACATACATGTATTCAACGTTTTTCTGAAACGCGTATACGGAAGAGTGTTATTTCATTTAGATATATTTATTTCTTGGTTATTACTAATATTGTCATAATGAGAAATGCTACAGAATCAAAAATTACTTACTTTCACTATTCATATTAAGAAATAAAGTCTAAACAGTCTAAGTCATCAATGCCGATTGTTATTACCATTTTCTCGACTTTATTTCTAACGATTTATTTAACCTGATTCAGTCGCTTTACTACCGTTGTGGTACGTAATTTCCTTAATTCTTATCACACTGTCATTACTGTCACATTATTATTCTTATAATTGTCATTATGAGATTTCGGATTTTATGCACTTATGGCAAAAAGGTGTAGCTAAAACATAAGATTATAAAGACATAGGAAAAATTCAATAATATTGATACAGCGTTTTCAACTTATCAAAGTTATTAAAAGAAAAATTTATTTTTATTTAATTTCCGATTGCTACAATCGTCTTGGAACATTTTTAAATCGCATAAAGATCCACGGTCTAGTCATTGTAGTACATTCTTACTCCTTTACTCGCTATTATTTTGTATTATATAACGAAGGGTTAAACATACATTAATGAACAAACATATTTTTATTATTATAAAAATCACCGCGGATCCGGTCATCGTCGTGCAAAGGTTAAAAACAAAAGTCAATGACTTATCTCTTATTGCAATCGTCTTCGAATGAAAAAAAATGCCTACCACCTCGAACATAGCGTATAAAAATAGTCGTAGGTTGTTTATTATTTCCGGTACGAGTTTAGCAGTAAGAATACGGATTGTGTACGGTTTGTTCCAGCATCTCGTAGATCACGCCAAGATGGCGACGAAGAATGGGTCGATGAGGGGGGAACGGGGTTGCTACGGGGCTACCATTTGTCAGTGTCCATTAGCAGCTTGGCAAGGGGACGTTTAGCTTGACATAATGTTAAAGAGTTGTGTATTTGCGAAGTTAAATGAACCTTGCACCGTGGGCGACGATTGTGCAGCTGCAAGAGTGGCTCTCTGCGAAGGCAGAGAAAGAGAGAGAGAGAGAAAAAGAGAGGCTCGGAGCCTCTTGAGGTGTGCCCATGCGAGAAAACTGTAAGGGCGAAGGTACCAAGTGGAAGGAAAAGATGGGGGCGAGAGTTGACCGGTCATACTTCTTTCGTATATAAATAAAAGTAACTTCTGCGTTGTTGTACACGTTGGAGACCTCGTCTTCTCTCTCTCTCTCTCTCTCTCGCCCTTTTTCTCTTTCTTCTCAGCGTTCTTCGATCTACCTTGCGCTTTGTTGTCCACCGAGAGCGGGCCGGACCTGAAAGAAATTGCTCGAGCACAAGTTTGATAATGCTTCGAACAGTTTCCCTTCGCCCGCGCTCTTTGTTCCTCGGGCGACGATTCCTTTTCTTGGGAAAAACGACTAGAAAATCAGCGCACCTCGCCGAGCTCTTTACCGCGTTGCTGACGATTCGAGCATTGGACACAAACTTCTGTCTGCTCGACAAATCAGAGTCACTGTTGCGTTTATTGGTGCAAGGTACATTCCTACTGTGACGATCTTCTTTGTAGGAGTAGAACAATTTGCGTATGTACTAGCGTCGGTGTACGGTCCATCGAAACACAGAATAAATTAGTCTTTAGTCCAGAAAGGACGACAGTGGTTTTGTGTGGACCAGCGTTACAGTCGATCGAGGTACAGAATAAATAAATCTGTGTCTTTAATTAATAGGAGTCATATAGTTTGCATGGAAAATAGCGCTATAGTTAAACAAGATACGAAAAATGTAGTTTGAATAGAAACTAACATTACGGTTCGACAGGATACAGAATGAATATGTTCATGTTTTTTGTGAAAGAAAAAACAGAAAGAGTACACTGGACTGTGGATCTTTATGCGAAATAAAAATGTTCCTCAAATTGAATAAGAAAGCATAGCTTCTTTCAATGATGTTAACACTTCACCAATAGGGAGCCTATAAATCTGCTTTTACCCAATTACTTTTAAAATCTTCTTGTGCTGCCAATACTACTGTGTTTTGTTCATCAATTTTGAAATAAATGTATCAAATTTACGCAATTTTGCTTCGTCCTGTAGAAAACACTACGACAATGTTGTTTACTAACTTTATCTGCAGGTGAACCACTTTCTTCAAAATTTTACCCCTTTGCAATCGAGCGGTAATTCTGAGGCACCGCTGAAATTGTTCTATCCCATACAAAGATAATTTTTATAACAACAATATTTAGATTTAAGAAATTGTTAACTAGTGGAACTATATGTATGAAACACAGTAAGCAATTTCGGATGCATAAAAGTGCGTTTCTTTACTTAGAACGGACATACTATGAGCCAAAAATTTTATTTCAGATTTGCCGATAAAATGGCTTCAAGTACAAAGGGTTAATTATTCGCTATGGAATTTTCTTCCAATTTCTATAGAACTTTGACCAAATTTGTGATAATTTTGACTAATAAACAGGCGTAGTTGAGTTGAATATATCTCCACTTTTATTCACTGCAATGCTTCTACTTGACAAATATGAAATAATATACGGTAATGTAGTACAACAAATTTAAATGATGCGGAATTTAAAAGTAACACCAAGGAATGGATACTCTTTATATTATAATAAAAATCGTGTAAATTTGAAGAAGTCTGATCGCTCGTACATTTTAGTTCGGAACAAACATACTCTGGTCGCTTTCAATAGTCAAAGCATTCGCAGTGATAAAACAATCCTTATCACTCGAAATCGCTGAAGCTCATCGAACGCGGTCCTAAAAGTGGTCCTCGACTACGCCGGAAACAGAGATCCTGGAATCAGGCCAAGAAAAGTGTTCGTACCTCTCGAACCCTGGGTTCTCGAATCCCAAGCAAAGCGAGGGTTGACGAGATCCATACGTGGCCATACGGCCACTCGACTCGCGTTTCCGCGAGTGGCCGGGTCCGTTTGATCTCGTCTCCTGTCGCCAGCCGAGACGAGTGTCCTCTTCGGTGTCCTCTTTGGTGTCCGCGCGAGTTTCGTCAGTGTCGAAAGAGAGAACTAGAAGCAGAGGCAAAGAGAAAGAGTGTATAAGAGAAAGAGAGAGAGAGAAAGAGAAAGGCCAGCGAGCGAGAAAGAGGCTGAGAAAGGAAGAGAGAGAGAGAGAGTAAAAGACTGAGAAAGGAAGAGAGAAAGAGTAAAAGACTGAGAAAGGAAGAGAGAAAGAGAAAGCAAGCGGGTCGGCTTTCCGGCTCCGAGAGCAGGAACGCAATAAAATGATCCATCGGCACGAGGTCTCGGCCCGGAGGAGGGAACAGACACGGCAGCCTGTTGCTGCCGGTCGCGTGGATCCCTCGCATGTGCGCGGAACGCGTGCGGAACATGCTCGAGACTTCAGAGAGCGGAGGATGAGTCGCTCGAACCCGAAACGCCGAGGGAGGGCTGCCTCCGTGTAGTATACTTGCTTAGACGATCCTCCGTTTCAGCTACGCCCATACCACCCTCTTACCAAGCTATTGTTCTTTCGTTCTCGATCGAGAGGACACGCGTTCCGTACCGCTACCTCCGTGCCATCGAATCTCCGGTGTCCGGATAACTAAGCGTCCACACGTTTCACGAAGTGTTATCTGGAACTTGAAATCGGAGTACGACATATTTTCTTTGAATAACGAATAAGACACTGTTCGTGGAATTTGTTTGATGTATTATTCGAATTACATCTTATTCGAGGATTTTATTTAGAACAGAATCAAATTTTATTTATTTAATATTTATATCGACTTTCATTCGAAACATTTATTCGAATAAAAATTAATATAAATATTAGATGGATAAAATTTGATTCGAAATATTAGACGAATACAATTTGATTCGAAATATTATGACGAATACAATTTGATTAAAAACATTAGACGAATTTAGTTAAAAATTCATCGTTTAGCTAAAATCATTCAGCGAAAAAGTTACGCCTCCGTCCTCAGCAAAACTGTATTTGTTTCACAGTAAATATACATTGGTCTTCTACGAAAGCTAAGTGAAATGCATTTCCTCGGTCTCGCCATTTTACATTCTATATTTTCCACATTTTAAATTCTCTAAAAACCGTCGTTTCTTCTCCCAGAGACTGTGAATTTCCTGCCTACAAAAATGTATTTATATTCCCTGATTTCGAGAAAGCTGCCAGGTCCGATGTAAATCACAATGAAATTGTTGCAGCATTGTTCCGGACCGGGTCGATCGTAGGACGTGAAAAGACGTCAGCTGTCAATTCAGCAGATACAGTCGTCACTAGTCGGGAACGCGAGGATCCATGAAAAGGTCCGCGCGTATAGAGGTATTACGCAAAATTATGCCAAGCCGTGGGCAGGATGCGGAAGCACGAAGCGTTTTTAGATCGTAGATTCGGAGCGCGTGGGCGATTCTAAATCCGGCACAATGCGGCCCTTGTGCTCGACACCTGCTTGGGTGCGAATCGAGAAACAAATATTAACGACTTTGTATCGGAGCTCGCGTGCGGTGCAAGCTGAGCTAAACAACGGGCTGCTGCAGGCTGCTGCACGCTCTCGCAATCTTCTAAGTCGTTAAACATCCTTCCTTTCACCTTTATTTGCTGTCATTATGGTCATTCCACGTCGCACTGCCACCGACTATTTTCTTATTGTTTTGCCAAGATCGTAGAAGACGATACTCGTAAAACGTTTTTCATTTTGCAGTCGGAAATATTATAAATTCATTTCTATGAAAATTAAGTGAATGTATTACATTATGAAAGCGACTGTTATAATGAAAACTGTATGAATCCACATAGATTGGATGTTGCAGGTTTTATAAAGCAATGCATGTACACAATTTTATTGCTCGTACGTTTAGCGTTGAATATATTTCAAATTGATAAATGATTGTAATGATTATACTGCGAATTTGATATATTGTGATTGTAGATTTTATATATTTTTGACTAGAATGACCAGGGTATAGTAAACTGAAAAGAAAATTTTTGTTGAAAAAGTATTAAGTATTGACATTCTTGTTAATTTATTAAAATTATTACGAAACCATCGACATTTTTCTCTACCTTACATTTAATAGAATGTAATCGAAAAACATTTAACTATGATATATGCGTATGAATCGATACATTGTAAAATAAAAAGATAAAGTAACTTAAGATTATGGATATATTATTTTCAGGGTTATTAATACGATTAAAAAAAGGAAATATCTATATATCAAAAACGATTTCATTATTAACTCAGTCGTGAAATTTATAATAATGTTAATTAAAAGAATTGATTTAATGAAGTCGATGAATCTTTTGAAAGTATAATGTAATTAGTTCTGAGCAGACCACTTCATGCTATAAGCTCATAAATCTGCACAAGTCAATGTATCACGATATTACCGTAGTATTATTTATTATTTAATCGAAAAGACAGATTTATTTCTCGCATCTTTAGCATCGTCGATCCAAAGCCTCGAATAGTTTCCAGTAAGATTTTGATCGTCAATTCCGAAGACGGCCGACTCTCTGCTAGAGAAAAAGAGACAGAAATGAAGAAAAAAGTGCTTTCAAGAGCCGGCCAAGTCAGAGAATCAAGCGTTCCACTTCCCGGAGTTGTCGATTGTTCTCCGACATTGGGATCTATTTGCGGCACGCGTTCGGACGGCAGCGAGGCCGAAAAAAAACCGCGATACAAAGACCCAACCCCCGTACGGTCAAATTTCGATCCGACGGAGAAGATCCCGAAAAAAATCATCGGATCGGCCAGATGCCGGCACGCTCCGGCGATCAAACTTAATAATATTTATGCAACGCGTGTGCAATGTATTCGTTTCCTTCGTTCTGGATCTTCTCGAGGGTCCTTTATTATCGCTGCGCCTTTTTTTTTTCTTCAAACGGAAGCGAGGGTTCCGCGGATTAAGACGCGTGCAAAATGGGATTTGGAGCAGAAGACGGGATAGTCGGAGTTAGGATCGAATCTTTATTCTCGAATCATGAGGATACTGGGATCCGAGCAGACTTTGCGAGAAAAAGGTCTGTCAAATCCATTTCTGACTGGTTTTGAGGATTATAGATTTTACGCGGTAAATGTTGATATTAATTGTTGTTTAGAAATCTCGTTAAAAAAAGAAAGAATTTGTATTATTTGTATTGTTCACAGTTTAGTGAAGGTATTGAAGCAAGATACCATTTTTTCTGCTAAATTATGCAGACAATTTTTATTCTACATTATCTCTTGATCTTTACACTTGTATCTATATTAATTATTTAGTAAAGTTCTTAAAACAAAGGCAATTTTTATTTTACTTCGATTTTTTATCTCATCGTTTCTTTCACAGGATTTTAAAGATTGACAATTAGATTGCGGGTTACATTGCGAACGCAAAACTACCGAATCACAGAACAGTAAATACGTAAGACCATTGTAAACATATCTGCAGATTATCCAATCTTTAAAATATTGTAAGATGCAATTGAAGAGGAACGCATCGATTCTATACATGAATATTACAACGGCGAAGGATTGGCTCGCAGAATAATAAAATGTCTCTGGGGACGATCGATTAATTAACGCAGCGGAATGGAATGAGAAATGTCGGGAATAAGCGTTGTTGCAAGAATAGCCGCGGTAACCATGCAGCCGGATCGATTGAAAGATGGCGCCGATAAGCGTCATCGATTCAACGCGAACCCTTTCCTCGTACCCTTCCGTCCAGCCTTCCCCGGCCGACCAATCAAAGCGCCGCGATTTATTTAACCCTTCCGACTGCGTCGATCCCCGGCTCGGCAACCCTTTGCAGCATCTGTCGAGCGTGCCGCGGACTCGTTTCCTTTTTTGTCGTGTAATTATGCATGCCAGACAAGCCTTCGCCGTTGGATTGGTGAAAAGAAGGAAAGGGGCGTGCACCGACTCACCCCTTCTATCCAACGGCGCCTTTCATTTTACTCCCCGGCCGGTATTAACCTTTTATCCTACCACTTTAATTAGAAAGAAGACCCAATACTTCTCTTTCTCCTTGGACTATTTAAATGCACTTTCAGCTCCGGTATACAACGGACGGAATGAAAGAGTCTGTTTAACTATTTAGCCGTCGTTCCTGTAATTATTACACGGACAATCGCTGGAATAATTAAAGTCGAAATTAATAACGTACCTGCGGAAAGTTATTGCCCGTGCGATGCTGCTGGCATAAATTATCTCTTACTGTTTTAATGAAATATCGCCGGACTTTGTGATTTAGCGGATTTAATTAATCGCCCGATAATTAACGAAATACAAGAGACGTATCATAGAACGTGAACTCGTTATATATGATAAAATAGAACATTAGTTTAATTCACGCATCTACATCGATTGAACGACGCGTTTGTAGCTTCGTTTCTTTCGTTTATTGATTCGACTTCATATTTTTGCCATCCATGTTTCAGGGCCGTGTCCAGGATCAAAAACAATTTATTAAAAACGTTTCTGTAGTTTTCAGATATTTATATTTATCACTGTAGTATATTTGTCTACAGCATGCACTATATTTACACTATCGACTGTGCAACGAACCCTTTTAATATAAATAGAAGTCATTATTGATATATAAATTTGTTAAGGATTTATTTAAATTTCTATAGATGCACGACATTCTGTGTTTATGTATTATTTTATTGTTTTCACCATGAGTTTTGAATACTTTCTAATTAATCGGGCAGAACCTGTCGGTTCTGATTAATATAAGAGACTCGGAACTCGGTAATGTGAATATACCGAAGAACGACAATTGAATTAAACAAGAAAATGTAATTATGAAGTAATTAAATTACATTGTAATTCGTAATTCATATCACCATTGAATTGAATTACATAGTAATTCATTCATCCAGTAATCCAGCCATTCAATTAAATTACAATATAATTTATAATTGAAGGGAGGTGCAACTAAAAGATACTAAGTAATTCAATTACATTAATTATAAGTTAAGATGTAATTGAGTTAACCATTTGAGGCACATAATTTAAAAGAAAAATAAAAGCCTTAATTGCACAGAATCTTTCTTAATACAAACAAATTGGAAAAAACGTTAATTTCAATTGTTTAATGCAAGATATTACATAAAATGCGAATGAGAAACAAAATTCGTATAAAACATTAAATAATATGTCTTTTAAAGTTGTGAAACAATTTAGTCGCTAATAATAATCGTTGAGAAAAGAATCACTAATTTACTAATGTATTTTAATTTGCGAACATTACTGTTTCCATTTATTTACGCATTTACTATTGGTACCCAGTCTCACCAACTGAATGAAATAGATTTAATAACATATCAAATTGCATGACTATGAATAACTTCAACTTTTCGAGGTGGGTTAAAATATACCTTACCATGCATAAAAAGCTAAAATGTGGGATATTTTTTAACCTACCTAGACTCAAAGGGTTAAAGTTATTAATTAAAAGATGATACTTTCATAGGTTTACATTTCATTTAGGTACATATTCCATAGAATTTATTTAAATTACTATAGGAGCACGACATTCTGTGTTTACATATTATTTTATTGCTTTTGCCATGGTTTTTGAACACTTTCCCATTAACGAGAAAGAAGTTGTCGGTTCTCATTAATACAGGAACGAAAGGGGAGCGTGAAGAACGGAGCTCATGGGGCGATCGGGCAAATGGCTCTTCAAAAGTTTTCGGTACACCGCGCCGCGAAGTTTAAACCGGGCCACATGATTAATGATGTCTAGATAATCGCGGCTGAGCCACTGGATCCGAGAAAGCCTTTAAAATAATCCCCATAAAATTACGCCCTAATGCCACGCCCATTAATCCCGCATCTTATTTTCCAAGGGGTGGCCGCCTCCCGGAAAACTCGTCGCACAATTGCTCGAGACGTTCGGGAGCTTCGCGCGAATCCAATTTTATTGGTGTATACAGAGAATGTTTCATAATTCATGCTACAAATTGGGTCACGTAGATTCTGTGGCTGGAAATAAGTCGACAGTCGAAAACAACGAAGCGTTCCAAGCGATTTTGTTATTCTACAAGGAAGTACCATGAGACCCTAAAGAAGCGTAAGTAGTCGGCATTTATTCTACAAAGTTTCCACTATCGTCTGCAGAGTTTTACAAGGTTCCACTTGCCGAGATATCAGCCGACGACGTGCCCAGCCATCGATTCCAAGGGGGTGGTTCGAGGAGAATCTCTGGACACGTTCCCGGCATCGAAGTTTTCTTCCCCAGCGCGTTTAAGCCGACGCCGCTGCCGGAATTAATTATTTAGGGGACAGAAATGGCACCCCTGTCCACCCCCTCGATTTCTCCCTCTCCCTCTCCCTTTCCCTCTCTCTCTCTCTCTCACTCCACCTGCATCCCCGTTACCACCGTGCTGAAACCCCGGGATCCGTGGCTCGAGCCTAACCGGAGGGCGAAGATATAATTATGGGCGGTGGGTGGGCTTCAAGTATTCATGTTTTCATTACGGCATCGTGGTCTCTCTCGGTAGCGTCCAAGAAGAATAACGGATTCCAAGCTCCCCTCGACACCGTTCTGCGAGCGTTCCTGTCTCCCTCTCTCTCTCTCTCTCCTTCTCTTTGCAGAGAGGAGAGAAAAATGTCGTTTCTCTCGCACGAAGCGTCCTCAACCTCCTCTCGTGCGTTGACACACGTTTAATCTTTTCGCCGCAATTAATTCCTCGAGAAAGAGCTGTTCGGTTAAGCGGGACACGCTCCGGGGGACAGCTGTGGAATCAGTCTGCCTCCCGATTGACGAGAAAATGTTCGCAAAAGAACAGACCGTTTCAGGATACCTGTCGCTAAGATATCGGAGAACAGGTTCTGCCGAAGAGGCTGTTTCTTAGCCGATTCTTGACACATTATTTATCGACGATGATTTAATACGATTTAATAGTATAAATATTTCTAAATATCATACTTTTCTTCTAATTGCTAACTGGGCGTGATGTTCTAATTCCTCTTTTTCTAATTAATCAGCATTTCGTGGATCCTTGTGCATTTATAGTATCTCTGGATTTATAAAATACAAGTAATTACACATGGTAACAAAGAGGAATATTATATTTCCTTGGTCTTTAATATAAGCTATCTTGTAGCCCATGGGAAAAGTGGCTCCTTTATTAATGGCTTCGTAAAGAATTTGTTTCTTTATTCTTGCCTTCGTAAGAAGGAAATGGTTCATTATTTTATGCAGACTTGGTAAGGATGAAGTGATTCCTTTCTTCTAGTCTTCCTAAGAAGAAAGAGATTCCTTTATTATTATGATCTTCGTTACAAAGTGTATATGATATATGTATAGTCTTCATAACGAAGATATTTTTATTCTCATAAATAGTCCATAAATATTCTTATCTTCTCATTTAAATTTGTTAATCGTAGCTGCGTGTGATTATTATGTAGTTGAATATGTATTTACGTGAAAAGAGAAAAATATTCATAGCCTTTTTACTATTTTAGAAATTCACTTTTTCTCAGCACTGGTTCTAGTGTTAACACTTTACCGACCGGTAACTTATAAATCGGTTTCTTCCCTCGATCTGTAACCTTTAAATCGGTCGTCACGTCGACCAACAACTTGTTATCTATTGTTGAGATAAAATTGTTATATTGTACCACTGCAAGTTCAAATATTAATTTTTATTTTTTTTAAATATTAGATACCTTTCGCGATTAATAATATAGATAAAAGAAAAATAAAATACTTAATGCAGATAAAATAAATAATATTTAACGCTAATGTTATGAAATTAAAATATAATAAAAATATAATTACAGAAATGTTTAACGCCGAATGACCGGCCTGTAAAGTGTTAAAATCGCCACTACAGGGAATCGTTGATAAGTGTATCGGTATTCGTTTAGTTGCATTCCTGTCTGGTTGAGAAATGGCGGCGAATGTCGAGCAAGTTGTTGCACGGGTCACGAGGCACTTACATCTCATAAAATATTGTTGGAGAGCGCGAGTCGGGGCCGGTTTCTTGGCGGGCAATTTTTCTCGCCCGGAGACGAACGCTTTGACCGGGGGATGCTGTGGACAAGACAGAGGAAGAGAGAGAGAGAGAGAGAGAGAGAGAGAGAGAGTGGGAGAGAGAGAGAGAGTTAGGGGTCGTTCCCTCCCTCGGCGGCTCCCACTGTTTTTGCCCGGCCCGTTATCTGCGCTTTGTTCCAGCGTTCTCGCACCCTTTGTCCCGGGGCCGTCCCTTTTGTAACTCTCGAGATCTTTTCGGCATTGTCTTCCCGGGGATGGAACTTTTTTGCGAAACGTCGCCGCTGCTAAATTAATCGACGCCGTTCCTCCACCGGTAAGAAAAGCGTAAGGAACGTCGTCGTCGTCTTCCTCGTCCTCCACCGTGCTCCTCCGTCGTCGTCGTTGTCTACGTCGTCAGGAGAGGGATCAGCCATTAAAAATTCCTGAATCAGTACCTCCTTATTCCTGATTAACGGCCTTATCTACCACCGACGATCCCTAGCACAGAAGAATTCTTGACAATTTATGGCCGGCGTCCTAGCCTGAATCGCGCCGCCGATAGGGACGTTTTCTTTTCTTGCGACAACGAGATTCGCATAATGCGTGAGATTTCCCGACTTCCTTGCCGCCCCTAATTCTTTCATTGTTCCTTCTGCAAGCTGCACGTGATACCACGCATCGAGATTGACGTAATTTTAATTAATCTTTCGTGTTTAGTCAGTCAGAGTTGAGCGAGAAATAATCTGATTAATGATTTAGGATTTTAAGTCGTTTGTTATTGTAATTGATTTATGTTAATTGGGCAAAAAGTAAACTGATTAATGATCAACTCGTTTAATGCTAACGAGTTATAATCGTTGATCGTTAACTAATTTATAATAACTAGATAGATCATTATCATAGAATTATAGAATCATTAATCGTTAATCATGAACAAATTATTATAAATTTGTTAGAATAATCAATAAGTTATGATTGTTACTTATAAATTAGATTACTTTTTGTTCAACTCTTGAGTTCGTCATATACAAAAGGTAATACAATAAAAATTTGACAAAAATATACCTAAAAAATACTAGAACAAACTGGTACTACTAGGATTTTTATTTGGATCTATGCACTGTTGATTAGATTGTAACGCAGGCCATTGAACTGACCTCTAACATCCAAGTGACCTATACTATGAGGATTCTCAGAGGTCATGTTTAAGGTCATTCGTTGCTATTTACGGTTTACCTTTGCTAAAACCTCCTTTAAAAAAATTCGCAGACTAAATGGTTCATCGATTATAAATGATCGACTAAATAGATCATCGATTCTCAAGGTCCAATTACGATTAATGTCAAAGGTCTAAAGCACCACTGCGTCGATGCAAGCGATTATCGTTTGATTGTCCGAAGTACGCGCGATTTTTGTGAAGCGAATAAAATGCTAATAAAATTTATAGTACCCTGCAAGAGAAACAGCTTCGAACTAGCTCTTAGCATGTACGTTTCGAATGGGACCTCTTCAGGGTTGCCTCGCCGGATGCGACGATCGATCCTCCGACGAGGCGCCATTAACATTCTCTTTCAATATTTTTCGAGGCAACCGGGTTCGGGCAAGTTTTTCAATTAACCAGCCGGGGGATGATTGAAAGTTAAGGAGCCGGGGCCGACCGGTTAAAAAGGATACTCGTTTTGCATCGTTGCACTTTCCGCGGAAAGGCTCTCTCCCTGAGGTAACTCGAGGCGAAGTTCCCTATTAAAATTTCCCGAAGACACGGCCAACGGCGGCGGCGGCGAGAGGTCTTGCTGACGATGGCAAATAAGAAATTCAGATGCAATTAATACCGGGGCACCGGTGAAACTGTGTGCAAAGCGATAGGCGGCGGGATCAACTTGAAGAAATAACGAGACGCTATCTTGGCGCTGCTGGCACAAGAATGAAACAGCGTGGAATACCTTGTATTTTCTTCTTCTGTATTCTGCCTGTATCGATATCAGGTGAATGTATTTATCTCCAACTAATAATTGTTCCAACTAATAAAAACATAGTACGGATTTGTGAAATAGAAGATGGAAAGTTTCAATTTGCAGCCACTCACAATTCTTCCAATTAATAACAAAATAACTCCTTTAATTAATGAAAACATAGGTGGACTATATATAATATCAAGCTTTGAGATAGAAATACACGGGGATCATAAATCGTAGACTCTCACAACTGTTTTAAGTATTGGAAACATGATTGAACCACATGAAGTTGTTGCAAATTCTGAAACGAAAGATGAAGCTCCGTACAATTATTCAAACTGATAAAACCATAATTGAAGTATGTAATATTGTATGAAACTGGTGGATCTTAAACTGTAGTAACAATTATTCTATACTAAATTATAAACGCATAATGAACTACGCCATGTTACGACAAATTCTGTAATTGAAGAGGATAGTTCTTGAATTCTGTTGCCTCGCAATTATTCTTACAAAGAATAAACGCACAATTGGGCTGCACGATGTTGCAAGAAGACGGCGTATTTTAAATTATAGCACGCCACATTATTCCAACTAATGGAAACATAATTGAATCACACGCTGAAGTTTTTTGGAGCAGAATAAAGGAACAGCTAGGCCCAAGGAGGGTGAAAATCCTTTTCTCGGAACCATGTCCTCGACCAACAACGTATTCATAGCATTCTACACGTATTCGTAGAAAGTGGCGGTCTGTTTACCGAAGAAAGAGTCGCCAATGGCGGACGGTCGCGACCGCGTTAATATTAGAGAAGTATCTCGATACCGTGACCAGCCGGCTCTTGGTTGGCCGCGGAAAGTTCTCCTCGCTCGAAAACGTGTTATTTGCGGCGGGTTTCGTGCAAAACCGGCCTCGCCGTGGAAAGCGGTGGGGGGGGGGGGGGGGGGAGAATGGGAAAAGCGGAGGAAGAAGACGGTTGGCGGTAGATACTGTAACTATCGATCGGCGTAGGCACAACTACGAGGGGTAAGTTATTGGTCAGTTGCATCGTGCACACCCCGTCCGCCGAGGGGGTTAGCTCGGTCGGTGATCGTGGAAACGGGGGGACGTAACCCCATGACGGGGTCGCATGCGTGGGATGTTCCCTGGGCGAGCGTCCGACGTACGAGGCTCGCTTCATTTTCCGGAATTATGGCCACGGCTGACGCGTTACGATTTCCTCTTTTACTTCGTGCTGATGGACATTAGGCGAATAAGCCTGGGAATACGGTTTTCCTCGAATCATCTGTGGACAGACTGTCGGCACAAAGAGAATTCATTTACTAGCAATGAATTCGTTTGTAGCGGAATTATTTGATAGTGGAGTCGAATGTTAATTGATCGAATGGATGAATAAAATTGTCTGGAATTTATGATTCATGTATACTGACGTCTTTGCTAGCGAATATTTGTGCAAAATAAAATTTGTTTGCATCGTTAGGTAGGTACAGGATATACATGAACATTTGTATGTACACGGACATTTTAACAAAATTGAAAATAGTATGTCGATGTTCTTAAATACTTTTAAACTTTACAATCTTTTTTCATGTTTATGTAAACGTATACAGTAGTTCGATGGAAGAATTATTATATAATAATCCTTGGTATAGTGCAATGTATAATAGCATAACGTTTTCGTACTCTTGTTCGTCTCAAGTCATATTCAAAGTATTCGGATATCATTGTTCTTTAATTACAATAGTTAATTTTAGACAGGTACATACATATATTAATCTAAACATTTGCTCACTGAAATCATTATTTTCATCGACCAATGACTAAATTGTAAAGAAGCCAACTCCTTTAATAATTGTAGTAAGATAGTTTACCATATTGTCACATTAATTTGTCATCAAACTGGAAGTGCAAACAAGTAAAATTGTTTCCCATTATTCTCAAATAAATCTAATATTTAGTTTTGCTATGCTTTATTCGTTGTTGTAAATAAAATTCGTTCAACCAAGGCTCACGTTTTCTCCCGGCAATGTGTCTGACACTATATCATTTTGTGTCGGGCAATATAATTATTAGTTATCGCGATCGTTTCGTCTTGTATCGGACATGACGATTGTCGTCCATATCCCAAGCGTATTAAACAACCTTGTCCGGTTAATAATACACCACGGGCTTCTATCGGGTATATTATGTTTACTCGAATCCCATGAACCCCCTTTTTATTCAGATGGTTCCATAATTATTTCTTATTTCGAATAAATAAAACGTATCCCTGATTGGCGCAGGTAGTTAATGATATGACGTGTACGGGATGATGCCGGGAATGTTGAGTATGTTATGTTTATTGCCGCGGTGTTTCTGGAATTCTGGGTGAACAGGAAAAGGAAGTTCGTAGTTACACGTCATCGGAAATACGGTGCCCTACTTACAATTGTATCAGGTGAACTTTAATACTTTCACGAATCGAGTAATTTATGTCTATAAATCCTTATGCTCGATGAGATTTTTATAGTCTAATTGATATTAAATGATCTACAAGTACGAGCTATCGTCATTTATTTTTAATCAGAAAAAGCTCTGAAGAATTTTTAATCTAAATAATAAGGGCATGTTTAGATTATGCACCAGATGCTCCCGATGTATTAGGATATAACGATTAGATGTAGATATTTACTATAATTCTAGATGCTTCAAAGATAGACTTTAGTATATTTAAACAATTTTAGCAGACTTTCGAAGGTAACTTTGTGGACTAGACTATAATAAAATTACGCTCAACGAATTTTCTGAAACTTCTGACTATATAGTTTTCAATATTGATTCTGATTCGTTGATAGTTTAAGATAAAATATGCAGATAAAGTCGTTTTTTTGTAACATCATCTTCATGTTAAGTAAGTTGCATCATGTTCTTCCTCAATGTTCTTTCACTTCCACAAGATCATCCTGCATCAGGATAAATATTGCGACGTTCATCAGGGTTCCTCAATGAAGTCTTCAATGTCAGTTCGCCTACAACAATAAGTTTGCTCTGAGATAAATATTATGTATAATATATAATAAAATATTTCATCCACTTGGTCACCCACCATCACGATAAATATTCGACGCCCATCAGCGTTCTCCAAGCCCAACCTTGGACTGTTCTCGGCAAGGTCATCCCGCGTCTGAGTGAATATTGAACAGCGTTCGCAGTCGATCGGCACTGGAGAAGATCAAAGGGAAAGGTGACGGTGCGTGTGGGGGTTGCGAGAAGTTTCCTGTGTGTCGCAGCGGGGATTAATCCGGGCCATGGCGAAGAGGGTGTCGTGGCCGGATATATGGTGGTGTTCGCAGCGAGGCCCGGACGGCCAGGCTGAAACGCCATTATTCCCCCGGCACTTTATCTGCTCTTCGGAGAAACAAAAGTTCTTACGTGCCGCGGCGGTACCACGGCTATCGATCTCTTCGCCCTTTCGCGGCGGTCCCTCGCGGGGAATAATGCGCCGCAGAGATATACCTTGATCCGAAGATATCCACCGGTCACGATCCAGCGAGGAACTTTTATATCAAGGGTCAGGAGAAAGTTCCCCCGCTGCCTTTCCCGCTCTTCTCGTCGTTTTTCTTTCCTCTTCTGGCCTCCGGTTCCTTCGTCGCGCCCCTCTTCTCCTAGGGGTTACTCTTTTTCGGCGGGAACTTCGAAAAAGTTCCCGACACCGACGCCGACAAGTCCGTCGTCGGCAACCGGGCATCAAATATTCTATGAATTCAGAGTCGGCTTTGTGGCCGCGAGGTCGCACGGGATGCCCGGATATTTCTCTATTAAATTTTTACCAACACCTCCGCGGCCCCACCTGTCCTGCCACCTTCAAACGACTCTTAGGCAACCACCGCGAATGATATGTCGTTGTGTTACCTGCTGGAAATTTGTTTTTTAACGGTCCTTGTTGTAAGATGCATGAGATGCAGGGGTCAAATCGAGGCTTTTGCAAAATTTATTGTATAGACGTTGTTGTCGAACGAAGTACCTCGGGAAACAATGTCGAGTGAGATTCTTCATTATATTTGGACAATGATAAAACGTCGATTAAAATCATTATATCTTTATTCCAATGTCGAACGTAATTAATTGCTAGGATCGAAACCTGTATAGTTACAAATACTTTTCGTTAATAATTTTTGTGAAACAAATATAATATATAGTTAATTATATAATATATATAATATATTCCATTACAATTTTAATAAATCGATCTATAGAATATGTTTTATCTTAACATTAGAAAAAAATTACTGGTTCCTGATTTTTTCTTTTACAATATTTGATGCTGTCAAAATATTTAGACGTTTCCTGTGAATTTTTTCATTCAAGCGTACATTATAATAAATATCGAAAGAAATTTAAATAAATACAATCTTGTCACTGTTACAGAGCAATATACATAGTCACAAGGAAATGGTAGTCCTGGTGTTAATCAGATTTTCTAATTATTTTCTCTAATTAGAACAATAGCGAAAACAATTTTGCAACCTGAAATAAACATCTCCACATTGAAATGAAAAATTACATTAGATTCGCCAATTTTAGCGACCATTTGAATTCCCCACTGCACCGCACAGACAATGGTAAGCCAACAATAGATTTAAAAATGAATGCTGTAAATCCGCGACTCTAATTTGTTTGCTCAGCATCGCTCCGTTGTTCGAACGGAAACAAAAGTCTAGCGGACGTTTCTATTCGTCAGTTCGGGTGCAGAAAGAGGGCGAAATAATGGGAAGACAAATAAAACACCGTGAAGGGATGATCCTCCCAACAAACCGATTTGTTTCTCCATCGCCCCCGAAATGAGTATGCATTTCCGCGTCCGGTGCGCTGCGGTGCAGTTAGACGCGCGTGAAGTCCGCAGGGAGCGCGGACGCCTTCTCCTTGCTATCGCAACTTCTGCAGCATCATGTTCGAAAGTATCCTGAAGGACTCGGTTTCTACGACGGTGTTAGCTAATTTTACGCCGGTGTTTTCTTCCGTGATTCCGGGAACGTGGAAGATTAATTGGCTCTGCGGCGGCGCGGGCTGCCTAAAGGAAACTCCTCGAACCGTTCCAGCCCTAGGAAAACGCGGCGCCTGGCAAGATTAATTAGTTTCGAGAGCATGGCGGAACGTTTCTCCTTCGAACTCCGATGGAGAATATTGAATTCCGCGTCGCTGCTGCTGATGCTTTGCCTACTGCCCTCGCCATTTTCATTTGCAGCGTTGCACGATGGCTCAAAGTCACCCCTTGCAACTCATTTCATCATCGAAGAACGTAAGAGGAAACCGTGAGTGTTTCCTGTAACATGTAACACGATTTTTTTTTTACGTAAACCTACAATTAACCTAATATAATCTATTAAAAATGTAGAACAGTCACTTCGAAATCAAAATAAAATTCTGCTCTTTCGTTGTAGATATTTAGCTATTTTATTTCGAGTATTATTACAATAGCCACTAAAATAATTAATAAACTAAATAAATATCTAACTAAATAAGTATTTTGCGTTTAACGAAGACAACTTTTATTCTGCATTAATATTCGCAGTCCCCTAACGACGTTGCCTGAGAAAAATGACGTTTGATCGAAAACAACGATAATTGTTAATTCCATAACAATTGAATCACTGGAATCAATGCATAGAGGACGTCGAAAATCACCTTGCCAACGATGCTACCTCGCTATCGGTATAGAAAAACCATTGTGATTCGATTCGAAGCGAAGATCTGGCGAAGTCCAGGACTCGGTAGAGGGGGTGGGCCCTCAGGGATAGTTTTATTTGCACGAGGTCGTTTCTGACCAGCCGGGCGAGGCTTACGTGGAAGACTTTGAAGTTAGAAAGCTTCCCGAACGAGATTACGCGCTGGCAAGGAGCTTTTCGACACTTGTGCGGTTTTTTTCTTTGCTCGCAGCTATATTCCCGGTGGCCGGGTCTCCATCTTCCTGTTCCGTGCTCCTCTTTATGAGTCCTGGACGCCGGTGTTTCTTAACGATCGGCCCCTTCTCTCTCTCTCTCTCTCTCTCTCTCTCTCTCTCCCCCTTTCTCTTTCACTCTCTCTCTTTCTCTCTCCTCTCTTTCCTTTTTTTCTTCAGCTCTCTCTTTTTTTTCTTGTCCTCTTTCTTACTATTTTTCTTTGCCTTTTTTCTCTTGCTTTCTCTCTCTCTCTTTTCCTTTTTTCTCTTTCACACTCTCTCACACTTCTCTCTTTCTGTCGTTCTTCCTCACTCATCTTTTACTCTCTCTCTCTCTCTTTCTTACTCTCACTTTTTTCTATTTTTTCTTTCGTTCTCTCTCACATTTTTCTCTCCTTTTTCTCGTTCTCTCTTACACTCTCTCAAAATTCTCTCCTTCTCTCATTCCTCCCCATGCTTCTGTTTTTTTTCCTCTTGCTCTCTCTGACTTTTTTTTATTTTCTCTCTCGCTTTAAATCTCCCTTTTTCTCAAGGTTTTCTCGCACTCTCGTACTCTCTTCCTTCTCCGTCACGCTCTATGTTTCTTCGTTTCCTCGAAAATGTATGCCAGCGCGATGAATCAACGGGAGCAGACGGTGACTGACCTATTCGTTAATCACGTCAAAATGGTCATTCAACTGTAATCCATTGAGTGTATATCCGTGTGTCGTCGTCCAAATGTCACCGATCCAGGTCGCTGGACGTGACAAGACAACGAATATTATTAGTTTCATTGGTATGTAAAGCGGCTGCCGGGCGCCGCGCCGGGGCGGTCTAACGTTCGTGTTACCGCGCGGAAACGTGTGCAAGATTCATTGGTCGTACACATTGTGATTGTAGGTCTTCCAGCCGTGTTGAAACTTCTGTAAACTCTGTTCGATCGACTGAAATTAACTGGTCGCTCTTATGCTTTTTGTGGAGCATCTTGCCCAGTTAGACGGAAGATAAGTAAACTTTAGGATTTATTATTCTTGTCTGTGGTATGTGATTTTGTTCTCGCGTTCTTGTAGCGTCCGCGAAATTGTAAACTAAGTTAAACCGTGTTTGCAAGGTTATTTGTCGTTGGAACGAGAAAGATTTTTCTGATTGTTCCTGGTTGTTCGTTTTATACGGATTTTACAACGCCACTTTCATTTTTCATATAATGCAGTGTTAATTATGTAAACGAACATTGTGTGCATACTTCCTATTTACAATGTTGCATGTGCACTTTATTAAGATCTCTAAAGAAAATGTTAAATATATATAAAATATAATATATATATATATATATATATATATATATATATATAAATAGATACATATATTTTACGCTGATGCAGAACCGAGCCAGAAATAAAACATCACAACTAGTGAACCAAGTGTCACGGAAGAAACTTATTTATGTAACTGTAATAACTGTAAAATCGTGTGCTTTGTTTGATTTTCCAGTGGTACAGTTCCTCAGTAACGAACACTAAGATTTTTGTAACGAAATGATCTCACTACCTCAATTTTACCTCTCAGTGAAATCACCAAACAGTGAACTATACGCATTGTGATAAATTTCGAATTAAATCACTGTGTACATAAGACGACTATATATTATGTTCTGTAATATAAAGTGCATTTCACCCGTTCAATAAATAAATAAACAATAATAATAATACTAACAATAAAAATAATATAAATGAGTAGACGCAATTTAAAACAGTAGCAAGATTAAAATAATAGCATTGTAATCGTACAGAAAACATTGTAAAAATATTCTCAAGTGTAATATTTGCAGAAAATAAATATCAAGTATAACGAAGCATTGTCCGACGACGATAAGCAGTTAGCAACAATCATTTCCAACGCAGCCAGCATAGACTCTCGTGCGATAAAAGAAGGAGAAGCGTTTGGAAGATCCTCAGGATCAATGAAAAAATATCGAATCCGTTCGCGGATCATGATCCGGGGTTAAGTAAATGCAGTCACGCGGAATGCCGGATCCAGGGCCGATTCTGGACCACCGTGATGTCAGAGGTTTTCAAAGGACGGTTTTCTAGGAAGCTCTTTCACTGGAAGCCAGCTTTCCCGATTTCTCCTTCGGGAGGACTTACGGATTCTTTCGTCTCTCTCTCTCTCTCTCTCTCTCCCTCTCTCTTTTCCATTTTTTCTCACCACGTTTCTCGGCGTGTCTCCGCCTCTAGTTCTCTGTCTCCGATCCCGACAATTTTACCGTAATATCCGTCCCCGACGACGGAGGAGGAAGAGTAGAGCGACCTCTCATTATCGTTACCGACTAATTCACGAGTCCACGCGCTCCGGGTTTAGCGCAGATCTCCCACCCTCTCGGTCCTCCTTCTCTCATCGTCTTTCTCTTTCTCACCAAGATGATCCCGTGGCTTACTTCATCCCCGTTTTCGTGCGCAGCCTGGTTAAACGCCACCTACTTCCGGCCGAAGAAGGGACGACCGCGGTGATCGCGTGCACCGATAATTATTGGCCTCTAGTTTCCTGAAAAGCCACGACCGTTGATCTCCCGGCCACTCTCTGTTTTCCCAGGGCGACCGCCCGCGACGATCCAGCCCGATTCTTACGGAGAACCTCCTCGATCCGACCTTTCGAGGGGTTGTTCTCGGGCTACGGAAGTTGACAGCGTAGATGGAGAATGGTAGAGCGGGTTCGGATCGACCGCAGGATTTTATAACGCTTTTATTGAAAGGGAATCGGAGTCGAACATTCTCTGTCGAATTCTCCTGGGTACTTATCACTTGACAATGGATTTTATGGAATTATGATCAGACTAAACGAAGTGCAAAATTGTGAAGACATTAAAACGATACCGCTGGACGCGTTAATATCGTTATATCTTTCTTAAATTATTACGATTATTGGTAGATGGATGCATCTCGCTTTGAGATCTTACCATTAAATTACATAATTTTTATCTTGCATTGAAATCTGCAGTTTTTTAATTATATTGTTGCTGTAAAATTTTTATCAAATGTTCAACACTTTACCGACCATTAACATTTTTGTTATTACGGGATAATTGAATCTATTAAAGTTTTTATACATTCATAATAATAGCATGCAACAGTATTTATTTTATTTGTCATTTATTTATTTTATTCGTCACGAATAGTATCTAATATTTAAAAAATTATATAACAATATAAGAGGTTACAGTAGCTCCATGTTAAATTTTAATTTCTATTTTTATTCAGTCAGATTTCGCTGAAACTAACGATTTAGCATTACAGAACGTTACTATTTAGCGTTGTACAATACAGGAATCTAATGATTTAGCTTTAAATTTCACTGAAACCAGCGATTTAGCATTATGTAACAACATTATATAATACGAATTTTACTAATTAGCTTAATATAGCACAGGAATCTAATGATTCAATTTTAGATTGATTTTATTAACCGCGAATGTAATATGTAAAAAATTACAGTAGTACAACCTAACATTTTTATCAAAGCAACAGTTAACAAATTATTGATTGCCATAGTAGCCGATTCACAGGTTCGGGGTAGAAAGCCGATTTATAGGCTACCGGCCAGTAAAGTGTTAAAAAAGATAGGACGTAGAAGATTAGAAACCGCAAATGATGGACGCGCGTAGAGTCGCAGCGTATTAACTCGAACAAGGGATGAAAGAGCATGGCTCCCTTTCGTGACGAGGAAGTTGCTTCCGCGTTGTGCAGATAAGAAAAAAGTTGCTCAGCAGGAGGGCCGTGGAATACAGAAGTGGAGAGATATCTAATGTTGAAACTTTAAAACATAAAAGAGAGTACAGTTGGCCTGGGTCTGCCACCCCCGCACCTGACCGTTCCCCATTGCGACCGGTTCCTTAATTTCTCTACTTCTTCGTCCTTTATAAAAAAAGGTATGAGTTTTGTTAATAATCGTGGAACAACTATTCCACATTAAAATACACTTTCGCTATCTCAGTTTCACTTTGTTTTTCCACAAAATTTGAATATGTTGAATTATTTTTGGCAATTCTAGCTATGGAAGACAAAATTAATTATTCTCGTTCCCTTAAGATCAAACCTTTCAATTCTGACTGTATGGAACACAACATTAATCAATCTGGATCCTTTCGAACGAAATGTTCTATCCATAACATATAAAAGTGTTATAAAAGGTTCTTTCTTTCGAATCTACTTATTTATTTACTTAGAAATAGTTTCAACCCTTCGTGTTATAGAACACAGACACAAAATTATACCTTTAATCGTAAAAGATGATATATCTTTAATCGCCTTAGCAAGTCAAGAATAATGCCAAAATAATGTGCCTAATTATAATTATTTAATTCATAGATATTCTCTCTAAATTCTACACTTGCTTTCTATTTTTTCTGAGGACATAGTATCGGCAACATAATTTATTTAAAGTTACGTCATGCAACGTGATCGTTTCATATTTCCCTGGTGTTTAATAGAACGTTGCGACACCACCATGTCCTCTCCGATGATCGGAGTAGCGCTCCACCCCCGTAGAGTACAAAATTGCGAAATTGTAGACGACGAGGAACAGCGACGTCCTCCCTAATTGCATCACCCTAGCAAAATTACGGTTCGTAGCGCGGGTGGTCAGGGAAACTGGGCCGTACACGGTGCTCGGGATCGTTTCACCTGCGGAAAGGGGTGGTCTAATCCTTCTGTCGCTTCTGCTAACCCTCTCGTGCGTGTGGATGCGTGACACCTGTTACAGGCACACGGTTGCGCGCATTCCCGTTGATCGAGGGTCAAATGTTCAGCAAAGGGTTCCGGAAAGGGTGAGAGACCCAAAATTTATCCGGGACCTTGGCAAATGGTAACCCTTCCCTCGCGTTCTCTCTCCCTCTCCCTCTCTCTCTCTCTTTCCTTTTCTGTGTGCGTGTGTATCGATGGACCCGCAGGTATCAGAGTCGGCGCACACTGGCACCTTGTGCGCAAGATCGCACAATGCATCTCGGGAGGCAACCCTTTCCGGGTCCAGTATTATGTCACTAAACGGTGCCCCAAAGGGGAAACGGCGGGAACAGGTTGGGATCCGCTCGGCAACCCCTTTCACAATGCCGGCCGCAGACCAGAACGCATTTTTCGCTTTATTCGAACCCTTCTTTTCCTCCTGTTTCCATGATCTAGACCTGTCGTTCGTTTTCTGGCTGGCTCGTGCATTCCGTAGTTTGCCATCCGTGAAAAAAGGGTGCACCCTTCGGAGGACCGACCGCGGCCGACGAAATTGCCTGATGCGCGCCAATTTTCGCCTATTTGCACCTATCCGCACATGTTGCTATTCTCCAACCATCGACCGACCAGGCTGTGAGGGAACAGTAGTCATTTGATTAAGCTGTCCATTACCGATTTCAAGCACTTGTAAATGTTCTCCTTTTTCTCTTGATCTTGAAGAAGTTTCACGATTTTTTAACAGATCCATGATTTTTTAAAAATTCTCTGTTTTTTGTAGAATTATAAAAGTTTTAAGACGCTCGATTTTTGAAAAGTTCTCTAGAAACATATTCAGGTTTAAGAACTTTTACTGGTCTAGCCGTCCTAATTGCAGTTCTTATGTAGGTTGATTCTCGAGAGAGTAGTTACATATATTTTTATAATATTGTAACCATCAGAGAATGTTAAGACAATATTCGAAGAGTATGTTGACTAATCTATTTGCTGAGGCTTCAAAGACTAATGATTTTAAGAATTCTTTCTGCTTCAATCATACGAACTAGGTGAATGATTCGTGCCTAGCATAATGTTTCAGACTTTTTCAAATAACATAGTATACTATTTTATAACTTTGCAAAAGTTTAGATATATTTAAACAATTTCTATCTTAGAGCGGAGCTAGACACCGTTCTACAGTAGCCCAACAATCACAACAATTGCATTTTAAAAAATTAATCAACATTTAAACAAACATAATTAAAGAATATTCAAAGACAGTTTTCTCCATCTTAATAGCTCATCGATTAAAAATCTGATTTCAAACAAGATCCGATTGCCCCATTAAGATGACACTTTCATCTGCAGAAGCCACGTAGAGAACCGAGAACACAGATACGATTTTCGATCGGGTCTAAAACATTGCGGCCTGGTCCCTAAAAAGATCCACCATCAGCGACCGGGCAGAGCAGGTATTTTACGATGTAGAATTTCGACGCGTTCCATGGTGTTCCTGCCTATAGCCGGCTTTTTTATGGGAGTCTCGTGTCGGACCCCTTTCGTGCTACCTGAACGCGTGCGTGGCGCGTTTCTCCTCTCCACGAACGTTTTTTTACGCGTGCCCGCTACCTGGCATCCACCGACGAATTAATACGTCGTGTAATGGATTAAGCCCCGGACCTACCCCACATGATCTCCGCAACCCTCTCCTCTCCCGTCGTCACCACGAACGCGTTTATACCTGCTCTCGGCGGGAGAGAGCCGGCGAATTTTTTCGGTCTGGGTCCACCGATTGATCTTTTTCTCTCTCTCTCTCTCTCTCTCTCTCCCTCTCTCTCTATCGAGGACTGTTTTCACGTTCGACGATCGATAGGGTTGTACCCTTCGACCCTTTCGATCCCGCTTTTTTTCGTCTCTCGCAGCCGTAATTGGAAAGCGATATATCCTTCCACTCGATAAAAACCGATGCTTTATGAAGTGGCTGGAAACGATGCCATAAACGTTTGTTGCTCGAACGAGCGACAGGTTCGACGCGTTGTGAAGGGAGGAAGAAGAATGTGAAAAGGTGTTCGCGGGCATCTAACGCGACGATGGGAGTGATGGTGAAACGAAGAAGCGGCTCTTTCGATTCTGACGGTGATAACTTTAATTGACTCGTTTACAATGCGTTACTCTCGGCAGAATTTCGAATCGCACGCGACGTTTAACCCCTCGTGGCCCTCCGACAAGGATCGAGTTGGGGCTCGATGCATTTTTCAGCTGCGAATTCGTTAATTGCTAACGGTGCTGCTTCTTTCGACATTCTTTCGACTTTCTTGCTAGTGCCTGTTCTGTTCTTGCAACTTCGGCCGAGACAGATGTGATACGGTTTCCAGAGTTGCGTTGAAATCACCAGGGATACATCGGTTTTGTTCGAAATGTTCATTCATTCACGTTACTAACCTCTTATGCTACGATTTTTTTTTCGTAACTGCAATGTTTAGCAACTTCCTTAATAGAACAGCTATAATGTTATTATCTTATTTTAATACTATATTATTCTTAATCTAATACTATATTATAATCTAATACTATATTATTCTTATCCTATTACTATATTAATTTATCTTATTTTAATATTATTACATCGTTGGAATAAAACTTTGTTTCGGTTTTGAAGAAATGACTAGGTAACATATATATTCAATAGATTATGCATATAGATTATGTGTCAACAATTTATAAATACATTTTGGCAATTTGTATATTTTTTATATTTAAAATTATGTTATACTTAGAACTATATTATACTCAGAATTATAATTATATTTGGGTAACTTTGTTGTCCGACATTTCTAGTTTAAACGTTGTAGGATAATTTTTTAAGAGCATCCATCTGTCTTCTTTGTAACAATAGTACCGAGCGGAGCATCAAACATAATCACGTATTTTAAATCATCTACGTATCTCGGAAGTTTCTCTACTATTCGTGGCCAGGTGACGAATGTGAAACACAAGCCGAGCCTGTATCCACTTCCTTCCTAAACGGAAGTTTATTTCCTGATAAGCGGACACCTTTCCCTTGAATAATTAAACACAAATCCGTACAACCTACAGATCTTTCGATACACACCGTGAATATATTTCACGCGCACAAATCGTTCCAAGATATAGGGTAATAGAGCTAGTTATTGTGAAGCGTTTAATTGTTGTGCCTTTGATTTATTGTCGGTCATAATGAACATCACATTTATCGAATATGGAGTATATTCTCGACATTTGTTGCATATTTATGTACACATGTTCGTACAAAGTCTATTGATAAAAGAAGAGCGTGTATTATTTTTGTATTAAGTGAATCTTGAATTATATATGTATATTTATACTATTGGGTTATTCGGAAAGTAATTTCGTTTTTCCCAAGAAAAGACTTAATTTTTTCACAGCCAACTTCACGCTTAAGCTGCATAATCATTATATATTTGGACAACTGATATAGTAAGTCTTGTTTGCTAAAAATTTTGTTCGATTCTTTGCAATAGTTTTTGTTTAGTAATATATTGTGTTTCATTTCCACCAAGAAAAAAATGAAACGACTTTCCGAACGACCTAATATTACGTATGAGAATATAACAGTTTAGTTTATAACGTATTTTCTAAATCATACACGATAAATTGCCTTTCTTAACAGAATATAAGACCTAGTCAATTCTTTTATTAAAAAATAAACAAATTAAAAGAACAAAAATTTGTTATTCTTTAGTTTATATTCTCCCTCGTTGCTATTTATAAAATTAATTATGCCGGGAAACAAATCGAAGGCACCATACCAAATACTATACCAAACCTATCTGTTCAATTTTTCTCGAAGTATGTGAATAAAAAGCTTGCAAAAGGCGACCGTGATAACCTTCTTTCTCATAACAAAGGTCTCTAAATCATGCGGCAAACGAGTCATCTCGAATAAACTCAGCCGATTCGAATCAATTCTAAAACAGTTGACCCGTTTCCCAGGGAATCGATGGACAGTCGAGACTCCGACAGCGCGTTAGAATTTCAGCGCGGTATCTGAAAAATCCTTGAACAGGTCTGACGGAAGCTTCCGAAACAAAAGTGCCAGCCCACATTTAGCTATCTCCGTGACAACAGCTCCGAATCCGAATCCGAATCCGCTGGAACGAGGCCAGGATCCCGATACATCGCATAAATCACGATTATCGTCCGGCGACTGGACTGGCGGCTCCATTGCTCGTGGACACGGCCCGATAAGTTTATCTGAAGGGATGTTAGCGCGGGACCGCGTGTACCTCGCTGTCTCGCAGGCCTCCCCGAAATCAACAGCGACAATGGCGGTGGACAGACGGCCATTGAGCTCGGACAATGAGCAATGTTAGCTGCGACGCCAGCCAACCCCCGATCACACTGGCTGCCAGTCTCTCTTCCGCGGTCCCTTTGCCCCCTTGCTATCCTCTTCGTCTCTCTCTCTCTCTCTCTCTCGCTCGCTCACTCACTCTGTTCCTGTTTTGTAGGCCCGTCTCTCCGCATCGCAGAGAGATCGGGGAAAGAAGGGGTCCTCTCATCGTGTGCAGATTGCACAACCGTCCAACGACAGCTGGCCAACCCCTTGACCCCGGCAGGGTGGACGCGGTCCGTCCGGCGAGATCGTAACCCGGCTCCTAGCTTCACCGAAAGAGGGTTGAACAAGAAAAGGTGTCCGCTGGCCGTTACGTTGTCCGGACACCGAGACGCCGACGGCGTTAAATCGCGAGTGAACGCCCCGGAATCTCGAGAAGGGCGCAAGCAGAATGGAAGAGTGGACAGTAGAGGTGGAAGGGTGGTTTTACATCTGGTCAGGGACGTTGGACTTCGAACACCGAGGTGATATTGCCGTTGCAGGCGCGGCTTTAGACCTCGCGAAGCTGATCATGGGATTTATGGTTCTGGAGGTGGTGTGTTTGAGGAGGCTGCGCGGTTCTCTCGGAAATTGGTTGAATAGCCTGCAGATCTTTAAGAGAAACTGTAGGATCAGCTGACAATCTAAATTGGGTATACAGTTATGTCGAGATTATAGCTGAATCTTCCGTGGATAAATTGAAGAGAGATTAAAGTTTTGTTTACCATGCCACGATACTAAAATGAGAAATTAAGATGAACTTGATGTATATGTTATTTAAACTGATGAACAATTGAATCGTTTTGAGGCAGACTAGAGAAAAATTAAAATCATGCTCGCTGTAGCGTATTACAAAAATGACGAATTAGGATGAAGATTACATAGAAACAATCTAAACTGTCGAACAATTAAATGAAATATCTAAATGAATTTTCCGTAAACAAACTAGTGTAAAATTTATATTTTGAAGCAACCCACATTAGCGTACGAAGGTTATTTTATACAAATCTTATGTATACTATTATGTATACTAATCTTATGTTTAATAAACGCGAACGTAGTATCCGTGGTTATCAACTCGTCATGCATTGCCTTAATTGAAACATTTAAAGTGATAAACGACGACGTACGAATTACACTAACAATCTGAACTGGCAACTACTTAAACGAATACTGTAGTACATATTTTACACACGTTTGCAACTGACTCCTCCATGCATACTGCAACAGACATGAATTATTTTACATAGACTCCCCTTCAAAAACTCGAAGATTTTATTTACAGAAGCATCTGTCAAAAGTGAAGAACAGGGGCGTAGATTATGTAGGTACAGGCTAAACTGACAGATCATAAGGTGAAGATTGTTATACATATTTCACGTAGGTTTCTCCGAAGAATTACGAATGCCGTGAGTTTCGCGCGACCGTTCCGGAAGCACCGTTACAACGGATGCAGTAAAATCGGAATCCGTGCATGTTGCGAATGCATCCGCGCCGCGAAGAGCATGTTAAGCAGCCGGGGGTCTCATTAAGCAGCCAGGTTCGCACCTTTCCTGTTCGGAGATGACGTTTCCGGTGAGTTACGAGGTCCGAGCGGCTGCTGATAGAATCCTGCGTTTCCGTAAATTTATGCCGCGGCCCACCAACAGGCGGCCCGAGCACCACTGGCAGGAAACATGTCGCCGTCACCTCGAGGAATATTCATGCCGAGAAATAGATTGACTCCGGTATTGTTCGGGGCTGGCTAAAGATCAGAAGGAAACAGGAAGCCTTGGGAAAACTGTCGCAGAATATCAACGAGCCGTTTCGAAAACATCCCCGAAATTTCGTTGCTTCAACGAGGGAGGGCTGAGGGTTTCACGTGATTTTCTGCGAGACAGTTTCATTTGAACTTGGGGCGCCTATTAAATCTCGCGGACCTGTTAATGTTTATTGCGTTACCATTGACGTGACAGTGTTTCACGAAAGATTGAAATATAGTGTCCTTACTTTACAGATTATTAACGACGAGGTTCGAGTTCGATTAAGTAGTAAATGTATTAGCTGCTTCTTGTACAATTTTTTTTTCAATCGTGAATAAGACTTATTAATGATAATATGAATAAAAATTATAAATATAAATGATGAGTAAGGATTACGAATGAGAGTTGCGATTAAGAATTTAAAATATTAATTATTAATAAGGATTATCAATACGAATTATAAATACGAACCATGAATAAGGATTATGACTAAAACTATGATTAAAAATTACGAATAATAATTATGAAAAAAAATTCTAAATAAGAATTGTCAATAAAATAAATGAGTAAGATTTATGAATAAGAGTTACGATTAAGAATTAAAAATATCAATTATTAATAAGGATTATGAATACGAACTGTAAATAAGAATTCTGAATAAAAATTATGATTAAAAATTATGAATAAGAATGAATAAATAATTACTAGCAGTCTTGCAGACCGGTAATAGAAGTTACGAGTTAAACGAGAATTTTGTGACGTAGATAGCAAGCGTTTAACGACAGTGACACGGAGAAACGAGAGCGCAGCCGTTTGTCTTCTAAGTGAACAGATTTGATTACGGCCGCCATTTTGAAATGTACACCGCCATCGCGGCGATTCAACCCTTGCACAACCCTATCCCTCGCCGGGTTACCCGTTCACCCCTTCTATAGGAAGAAAGGGAGTTAATTCGTGTCGCTGTCACAACACAGCCATTCGCGCATCAATCTGCTTCTGGATTGGCTGGAATCAGGGATCGCGTTTCAACGAGTTCTCTCGGGCATTCGAACGCTGCTAATTGCAATCAACACAGCTGCTGCACGATATTACGCGAGCCGAACCGTGCTGATTCGAAACTGACAACCGATCGGTTGTTCCGTGGAAAATAAGAGTAAAAATTTATTCGTTTCAGCTGTATTTTTAGAAATCTGTAATATTTTGTATAAAACCATTTGATTCTTTGCAAAGAATCCAATCGCACGAAAAATTCATCTAGAAGATCAATTAGCTGAACAGTATTTTTTAAATCTTATACGACTCGTAATTGAAAATTCAGTCATACAAAAAATTGGCATAGAACGTTAGCCATTTGAACAGCACTTTTTAATCATAATCAAGCGATATTAGGTGATTAGGTTCCATTTCGTAAAATTAAAGTGAAATTGAGAGGAGCGATTCGTTAACGGAAGAACTCGTTAGCTGCCGCGTCCACCATTTTCTATTCACGACTTCTCAACAAGGTCTCACCATAACGTGTTCGTTATGGGAGCGAAATCCGGTTCCAGGTTCCTCTATCTTTCACAAGACAGGCGGCTCTTCCTATGGTGTCCTCCACACGTGTCACCTGGAATTAATTCTTTGTGATCCGATTTCGAAGGCAGCACCTGAGGAATCGTGCCCTATCCGGCGCACCTTTCCTACCTGTCGACGGTGGCGCGCGTCGTTGATATCTCGATATCTTAACAAGCGACGCTCGCGCCTGGCAAGGTGAGAAAAACGCAGTTATATTTTACGGCCGGCGGAAAGGGACGATCGGTGAACCGACTACAGCAAACAGGATCTATCGCCCGAAGCACTAAAACAGTTAAAAAATACGACTGTCCATTCTACTGCGGTTTTCCGAAACCATTGCCGCAGGACAGGCTGCTTAGAAAACGATGAAACGGTAAAACGGTCACGTGGCTCGTAAAAAAGGGAATACTATATTTGGTAATCGTTGCTTACCGTCCATCGAAGGTTTCGAGTTGACCTTCGAGAGTCGGTTCTGCTTTTTAACCATCTCTTGTGGCTCTGGCACTGTTCTGCCCCGGACAGAGAGGATCGATAATCTTCGAGTATTAAAAATGATAGAGTATTCGTAATGAAATATTTGATAATCGGCGGAGCTGACAAAATATATTAAATAAAGTTTGTAGCCACCAGATCGCTACCAGAAATTTATGCTGTCGAATTGAACAACGATTTTTTGACGCAAATTTTATGAAATTTAGACATCTGGAGAACATTTGATCGGTGTAGAAACTTATCCGAATGACCAAATGAGATGTAATCTGCATGTAGATGCAACGCAGCGGCGATCAGATGGTAACGGTTCCGCATGCACGAGTGTCCAAGAGCTCGGCGAAACGCATCGGGACTGCCGCACGCAACTCTCGCGTCCATATGGGCATTGTCCCTCTTCCAAAGCGGCGGCAGTTCACATTTTATGGCGCATAAAGTCGATCGAGGCTTACCCACGGATGCTTGATTGGCTTTCCCGAATAACGTCCACTCCCTTACGGCAACGACGCACGGATTAACACACTTTCGCGTTAACATCCCCGACTTTCGCATCGTACGCGTCCAGCGTTTTATTTTATGAGTTTGAACGATGATAAAGGCTAGCTTTCTGTCGATCATCGAGTTTCTCGACGTAGCCTCGCCGGTTTTAACCCAGAAAATGCTAGATCAAAGATTTCAGTTCAAATACCTTATTAATCCAATCCTAAAGAGTCACTTGCAGCAACTGTAGATTTTTAAGCTATGAGAAATGTATGTATACATACATATGCATTGCAGATATTTAGAAGAACGTAGTTATATTTTCTACACATGTTTTAACTTTTTGAAGTTATGCATTTTTTAAGCATCGTTTTTTTTATTGCTAAAATTTAAGTACAACTATATTTTGTTTCATTATCGATGCCATTCTTAGCGTAATTTTTGACATCTTTTCTTTTTGTTAATATTATTCTCGTCTTTTAGGGTAGGGATGTTTCATTATCAATGTTATTCTTAGCAGAATTCTTGATGTCTTTTCTTTTTTAAATACTATGTTCAGGTCTTTCAAGTCCAAACTAATTTCTACCCTTCTGTTGTCAATATTTAAACATGAAGGAAGGGGCAGAGACGTTTTCACCATCGACGTCATTCTTAGCATAATTTCTGACATTTTCTCCTCTTATTAATATTATTTTCCTTTTTTTAGTACAAACAAAACTCTACCCTTCTATTGTTAATATTAAAATTATAATTAATTATGAATGATCTGTCTCATACACGAATTTATTAATCCCTTGCACTATTACGTCTTTCAGAGCTACGTTGATTACGACTGTTTTGTCCTTAATTATTTCCTTTTTGCCATGAGATGATTCCAGTGTTCCGACTGTCCACATTTACTTTCATTCCCAAACTTCGATGACAGGGGACTCAAATTTTGTTTCGATTTAATAGAAATGATTGGCAGCTATATTTATTAAA
The DNA here is from genome assembly GCF_028453695.1 of Augochlora pura. Taxonomy (NCBI): domain Eukaryota; kingdom Metazoa; phylum Arthropoda; class Insecta; order Hymenoptera; family Halictidae; genus Augochlora; species Augochlora pura. Next base: position 15,848,920 of record NC_135773.1, on the reverse strand, counting down.
TTATGTACGAAACGTTCGTCACGAGTCTGACTCGTTATTATAGTGCAAGGGGTTAAAGACGAACGAGTCCAAATCAACCTAGTTGTGAAAAGCTCCTAATGTAAATTTAATAGTTTTTAATTTCTAATAAAATTTAATTATGTTAATTGTTCATATTCAGATCACTAATCTTCCTTTTGATGCAAAAGATTAGCCCAGATAAATAACAAAAATGAAAAAATTGTTATCTCCTCGAAGAATTAAATCTATTGTTGGCTTCTCAAGCCTTTTCCAAAGTTGTCCCTAAACGAGGACCTAATTCGGACGATTCCATTCAAAGCGTACGAGGCGAGCATCGCGTCTCCTTGTTGAAAAAATAAGTGTCACCTTCGATTTCCTGTAAGAGACATCCCCTGTGTAGCCTGAGGGGTGGCAAAGTCGCGATCCAGGCCCATAAAAAGCATCCTCGATCGCGTGGATCGGTAAGAAGGGCGAACGAAGAAGAGCCGCGCGTGCCGATGACACATTGTCTCCCCGTTCTCCACTTCCGCGCGCTGCCGCTGTCTGTTTCCATATTTTTAACCAGTTTTTTCTAATCCGACTCCGGACCGCGCAGCTTTTCGTTGCGGTTTTCTCTCCGACCTCTCCGCTCCTAGTCGCGTGTACACGTATATCTCTCCGCCTCGCTTCCTCTCTCACTTTTTCTCCCTCTTTCTCGATCGCTTTTTCTCTGCACCCCAAAAACTGGATATTTTCGGCCGGAAAAAAGGGCGAAAAAAGCGCGGATTCGTTACACGCGCGAGGGTCGTTTCGATGCGTGCAAACGGAACGCGCGCGGTTCAGGAGCGTGAGCGAGCGAGGGAAAGAGAGGGAAAGATAGAGAGAGAGAGAGAGAGAGAGGGAGAGGGGAAAGGGAGAGGGGAGAGAGGAAAACCACGCATCTGCGTACATACGCGGAGGAAGCTAGGGGAACAGAGACGTTTTCTGAAAAACTGAAAATTTAACGGGAATGCACAGGAAGCTAGGGAGAGCTCCTTTTATTTTACGATCGACGCGTGCTGGCACAATGGCCGACCAGTTTAGAATCCTTTCATCAGCCTGGCTGACGCAGGAGTTGCCCGTGATAGATTCTGTCACGGTGTTACACGAGTTTATAGAATTATCGGGCGCGATACAGAAAACATCCGACAACGGGAGTGTTATTTTTGGAAATGTGTGTTGCACGTTAAACTGATTCGTAACCTGCGAACATCCTTGCTTTGATGCTGGAATTAATATATCATTTATTTACAACTCTTTATTTATAAATCTTTATTTACATCTATTTACATACAATTCTTTATTCACGAATTCTCTGTCATCCAAATACATCTGGTATATAATCAAAACACACTCAAAACGGGATCGGAACCATGCAACTACCACTTCCTTATTACTCTGTCTCGTTGCAGTTATTCGGCTTGGTACTTTTCGCGAAACTGGTTCATTGATTGATGGAATTTTCAGGCTTCCGATTCTACTCGACGAGACTACTGCGGGTACGATGTATTTAGTCAACATCCGAATGCAGGCGGCGGAGAATTTAAAAAAAGAAGAAGCTGTTCCAGAGCGTCGGACAAATTAACGAACAAGGCGAGGGCTCTATTTTTTGCCCGGTGCCCCGTCCGAGTGAAAAGCGTCGAGGGGCAAAACAGCGTTGTTCTCTCGTTACCGTGTACTGCTTTTCTGAATGAGTAACTTAATCCCGTTTTCCAGCGGAGACAATAAACCACCACCGCTTTGGGCGCGTGTGCGTGCGGCAGCGCGTGTCGGTACAAGGGACGGCGCGAGTGTGTTAAAGGCAGGACTTGCCTGTGTGCGGGAACCCGGGGAGACATTAACTAAGGGCAGATGCTTCCACGGCGTTAAAAAAGCGGCGGCGGGAGCGCGTGCCGGCATCAAACGACTAAAAATACTCGAACGCCCCCGTGAACACCGGCCACGCCCGCTATAAAGTCTCTCTCTCTCTCTCTCTCTCTTCCTCTTTTCCCCGTGCACCTTAAAGCCCCGCAGGAACAACCGAGAGACCGACCCCTAATCTCTCTAGCCGGCCGTGTTCCTCGCAGCAAATAACAGCCAACTAACTCCAATAATTAGTGGCCGTGTCTGTCCGCGAGAAACGCCTAATCGGCCTCGAACGTTGCCTGCCGGCCTCCTCCGAACGGTTCCACCGGTCTTTACGTAATTGAATGAAATTGATAGATACAACCACTTGCAACTTTGTTCGAAGACCAGGCGACCCGAGGAATTTTAATCGACCCGCCATGCCAAACCGATTTGCCAAGGGTTCATTTCGGTACCTGCGATCCATCGCGGCGATCTCTTTTTTGGAATTTGCCACTGTGGACCCTTCCGCGGCGAATATGTTAATGTCACGATTTTCGAAAGGATAATGCGCGGCTGCGTTTTATGGCGAGTCGTTGCGCGGATTATACTTTACACGGGGGTTACAGTGTTGGAATGCAACAGGGATGACTCCACTTTGATCAGCCTTTTTGCAATATTTTTAATGGCGACTGTTGCTTGCGGAGATGTTTCTGTGGTGCGTATTTATTTATCGATTTATCGATTTATCGATCGATTGATCTATTGATCAATTCATCGATTAATCGATTGATTAATTGATTCAATGATTTATTGACAGATTTATTAATTTATTTATTTAGTAACAGGTATAAACCCTTTTATATATCAAGTTAAATGTAAAGAAATAGACGCGGTTGCAATATTTATTTATATTTATTCCTCGTTGGTTTGTAACATTAATTTCAAGACCAACATATATAAAATTATTCCAGTTACGAAGCGCTTTTGTACTAATACATGAATAAACAATGATTTTGTTGGCTTGCGATGATTATTCCCAGATTGGCATGTACTATAAAACCAGTTTCAGTATTAAATGCATTATTTTGCAAGTATATAAAGAAATCTTGTCCATTTACAACCTAAGTCAATTCGTTGATTTCTGTGCCAACGAAGCACCGAGACCAGAATTAAAACATAGATATAGATGAAACAAGACAAGAGTACAGTCGCTGCACTAGGCGGCATATACAGAGGATCTCGTGCAGCCTCGGCGAATCGATTGTGGCACTGTCAACCCGGGTATCGTCGAGTGTTCCCCATTAGCCAAATTCGATGTATCACATAATTACGGGCCGGGGGATCCCGGTGAATGGAAATTGTTCGTCTGAAGTTTGCCAATTACCGTCGAGAAAGATGTCGGTCGCCGATGAAAGAAAGGAGGAAAGAGCGAGAAAGGAAGAGAGAGAGAGAGGGGGGGAGAGAGCTTGGAACCACTCGAGAAGGCTAGGGTTACCTTAATGGACGATCCTTTAAGGTCTGATCGTTTGCTTCCAGTGCCGAGCTCTTATCTTGGCTGGTGAGGTTTAGATAGGAGTGTAGCTACCTGGTGCACAGGCGCAATAAAAATTCAGAATGCGGTTTGCTCTCACTTTTTTCCTCTCGTCTTCTTTTGCTATCGCTTGTAATCCGTCGTGTAATGGACACCTTCGAAACACCGTCAAACGAACCGGCGCATGATAAAGTCTTTCTTGGTGTTGTTGTTTTTACAAAATTTTATTTCAATCACTTAATTTTAATCCATATCTCGTAGTATTTTCATCAAATTACATAAAAATTACTATTAAAATGACGTTTAGTATTTCAATTCACTGTTCGATGTGAGACGATGCGATGCGATGCGATGCAATACTGTATAATATAATATTCAAATATTTTAAAAACACATCTAAAGTAATTCCTAAACGTTGCTGTAACGATCCTGTAAATAAAAATCAAGATAAGATTTTATTATCAAAGATAAGTCATGCAATTAGAAAAGAAAAGTAAAGTACTCCATTTCGGGACGTCTTTAAATCGTCGATTTTGCTAACTGTGCTACGAGACATTAGCCTATTCATTTCCAAAACTAGCCAAATAAATGCATTGTTATTAAACACGGCCTAGCACACGAACATTTAAACAATTTACATAATTTGCACAGAACAATTTACACAGAAATAATTTGTATACAAGCTGAAATCAATTGAAGGGCATGCTCATCGAATACCAAATCGAACGGTCGAATTCTTAAGGATTAAATTAGGTAGTGACTAGAGGTTTTACGACGACTACCGAAATGACTTTGGCCCAGCTGGTTCAGGGATCCAGACAGATCAGAGGTCTACTTGTATCAAGAATCAGACCAGAGAATTTAGATAAAACGAGGGGCGGTTCTCGGACGAAGAACGAAGAGTGACGGCCGATCGAAAAGGAGGGAAGCGAAGCTGGTAGCTCGTGCTCAGCACGCGTGGATGCCACGGACAAGATGACGATCATCAGGGCCCTCCTTCTTCCTAGCAACTGAGGGTGAACACCGCCGCCGAAAAAAAACGCAGCGCGCTAATGTATGCCCACCAGTCTCCGCACCATGGGGTTCCGATCTCTACCGTATGTTTTTTTCGCCTTTTTTTGCCGCCGCGATCTCTCCCCTTCGCGCGTGCATCGCGTCCGCCAGAGATAAATTTGTGAATGGGGATGGCGGACGGCGGTGACAATGGTGGCGTTTAAAAAATGGAGACTGTCGGTAAACGGAGGCACCATCCTCCTCGATTTAGCTTCTGTTTCTCGACAATTGACCCAAATTTACCTTTTCTCGTTATTGGGGCATATTAAGTAGCACCTCCGTGGGCCCAATAATTGTTTAACCCTTCGCAGCTGGAGTCATTTTAATCCGAAATTGTGCAGCGTACAGCCCCATAATTATTTTATTACCGGAAAATGAGGGTTTACTGGGGTAATTCGACCTCACTTGTTCCGCAATTCGCACCACCCCTCCTGCATGTAACATAATTTTTGGACATCCTGTGTAAGCTAATTCACTTCGTGCAAATGAAATTGAATTTTGTGACTTATGTAACATTACCACATTTCACAGTTGTGTAAATGAAAACAAATCAATAATATTAAAATTATTTCGAAGTGTGATACAGAAATTTTTTGATATTAATTTAATATTAAACGTAGATAGATTAAAAGAGACTAGAGCGTGTTGTTTTATGATGGTAAATTTTTGTACAAATGTAAGATTATCTGCAACAATTGCAGGAGTCAAGCACAAGTATTTTTTTCCGTAATTATTCCAATTAATTCAAAGTTATATGAAACTCGTGGAAATGATTAATCAGATCATTAGAGAATCCTTTTCTTCATTATACAAAGATTATTATTGAGTTCGGAAGATCAGACAAAGGTCAGGAACCTTGAAAATCCTTTCCTTCACAATGTAGAAATTACTACTATCACAGGATGAAACAAAGAGCCAATAAAAACTCGTTTCTTTTACAATATAAAAAATGCTATTATTTCAAAGTCGAGATCAGATCATTAGAGAAACCCTTCCTCGTACAATATAAAAATTGTCATTCACAGCAAAAGATTAAAAAGAGCACTCTAAAGAAACAATTAGAAATATGTGAGGAAAATAAAAAATCCTGCGTGCAATTAAAAACATTGCAAAACTGAAAATCAAATGTGCGGTTTGATAGTCACGAGTCAGGCGTGTTCTACGAGTCATCGTCGAATAATTAAGGTACCCAGTAAATCGTATTAACAGCATTTATCCCGCAGAACGTGTCCAGCCGTGAAAAAAAGGGACGATAATACCGATTCGAGGATCGTGTGCGTGTCACCATGATTGCGACCCTCACCTGGCAGGTGCTGGGCCGGCCGGTACGTGCGTCGACAATGGGGTGGAAGGACTCTCGATCTCGAGTCGTTCGATCGAGTTTTTCCGTCCGTAGGAAAAATCGAGGACACATCGCGTTCCCCGGTTCTTCACGCCCTCGTGATCCATTGAAAAATGTTCGGGAATCATTATTTCCCTCGCCCTCGTGCGACGCGGCGTTTCGCCCTCGGATCGTTTCCCCTATACTGCCGATTTTCGGACGGTCAGCCCGAAAACCGCCACAATCCGGCAATTATCGGCGTGCGGGCGCGACTGCGTGACTATGATAAATCTATGATAGCTACTCGGCAATTTATTGCGCGGCTGGCGCGAATGCGATTCCGGTCTCTCGCAGCCAGTCGCGCGAAGTTCGAAGGGTGCCGATCGAGGGTGGTTCCGTGGACATCGACCAATCCGGTTATAGCGACGGTAATAAAAATTGCGGGGAAAAACGCTAGCCATGGCGGCCGGAGTCTCTCATTTATGAACCGAAGTCGGCCATCTATTTTTCGCACCCTCCCGGTCCATGACGAAACGTTCGTGTCATCCATGGTACACTTTCCGAAATGCCCGAAGACATAATAGCTGTAAATCGTCACTTTCGACGCTGATCTACCATACACCGGATTTTTATGCTGGATGTGTCCGTAATAATTGCGTTATAGTACGCAGGCACTTATTTTTCATCTATATATTTTTTAAGAAATAATAGCACTTGTATCTACTCTTTAATAATAACAATATTTTTAGTGAAAAGGAAGTTATTAGAGGTATTAGTAAGTATTGGGTTGGCGAAAATGTTCCGTCCTATTTTCAATAAAACATTTGTTTTAATAACATTTAGTTACATTTTAATCAATAATATAATACCTATTATTTTCAACCACTCGTTGCTATTTTTTAGGCAGCTTGTCGATCGCCCTAGCGTAGAATTTATCATCCCTGGATCTAAAATATTCAGCAACTTTTATGGAGACAGCTCGAAAGGAGTAAATTTTTTTCTTGTCGGATAATACTGAAGGGATCGGAATAGATAGTAATCTGATAGAGACATGTCTGAAACAGACCTTTTTTCTCAACTTTGGTAACGAACGTGTAATATAACCTTTTTTTGACTGCGCCACGCACCGCTCCGATTCGGTGGCCGTTCGCGAGTGCCCAAGGCTTAATTGAGTACTATGATTGGTAGTAAAATACGACAGAACTAACTCCCGCCAACCTAATAGTGTCTATTTAGTAGATGTTCTTTTGATCGTCCAAAAACATCTCCCATACTGTAAATTACTGTTTTATACAATTTTACACAAATATACAATTATTGTTTTATAATAATGAATGTACCACTTTCTTCCTTGATAAAACGTTCTTTCTTAATAAATTAATACCAGTTTCAATCAACATATTTTGACCATTTTACATCGTGTATTAAAGTCGTTTCTGAACGCCCCATGTATCTATACTAAATCATAAACAATTCATATTATACAGGGTGTCCTGGAAATCGTAGTACAACCGGGTAGGGGGTGATTCTACATAAAAAAAGAAGAATATATTTTGATATAACATTTTTTCATCCGGCGTTACGGTTTCGTGATAATCGACTTCAAAGTTCCTTCAACTTGTAAACCATTTACAATAATATAATGTATAATAATATAATACATCACTTTAATTCATCGCCACAGTAAATCCCGAAACATCGTTTTTCGCCTGATTAATTAAGGTTTCATTCAATATATGTAAACTTTTCTGCAATGTGTATTAAAATCATTTATAAACGACCAATTTGATCAATTCCAAATTATGCATAACAATGATTATAAGATCTGAGGGACAGTCGTTGGAAGAAGCAAGTAATTCGTGGGCGATGTTGACGCGTGAAGCAATTAGGTCCCTGTCACCAGTACGTTCTCATTAGGAAGCGCAGTAACGGTCGCCGCGTTCTATTCGCCCGCGAATAGCTTCTCCTCCAGCGAATTAACTCGGCAGACTAATAGTCCCCCGGAAAAATAGACCGTGGTCGGTCCATCTTCCCGAATGATTACGGCGGTACGTACTCACCCTTCGCGTTCATGCTGCAATTGTAATGGCTACACCCCCGTGCAATCAATCGCCGATGTTTCCTGGGGGGTTGCAGACGCGTCGTCTTTATTTCCACGTGATTCACGCTGATCGCGGGGAACCGAGCGTGAGATTAAACGCTGCTTGCGAACGATGAACATGCTTGGGAATTTCCTCGCCGCCGAAATTGTTTCCCTCCCGATCGTCTTCTTCAACCTGGATTGAACGTCATCTTGGAACCTGAGATCGGCATATTTTATTCGAACAACAAATCAAATGGTATTCCCAGAATTTAGTTGAAATATTATCCGAATAAATTATATATTATTCGGTATATTATTCGTCTGTTATTGAAATAAAATTTGTATCGATCAACAAAAGCTGCAAGATAATATTTAATTTTTTTGTTCATGTATATACTTTGACATAATTTATTCTAAATCTATAAATAGATTTAAGCTCCTATAAATTTATAAATTTCAAATGTATACATAAGTTTATCCTAAATGTACAAATAGATTTAAGCTTCTATAAATTTATCTATAAATTTTATATTAACACATAATTTTTAAATTGATTAAAATTTTATCATAAATTTATTTATTTTGTTTCTCTAATCTTATAAATTTCAAATTTATACTATGTACAATTATTATATAAAATGCACAGACATTTTAAATGTGCCAAGCTGATTTCAGTATTTATTTAATTTTTGTTCCAGGTTAAAGGCGACTCGTGTATTTAATAATTATGAATAACATCTAACATAACATATTGCCTAAAAGTATAGACGGGATGCATTTAATCACGAAATACAAATACAAATGAACGATGTTATTGGCAGCTACAGAAAACATTTATAAAAGCTTGCTTACGGCGAATAATTTCGTGCGGCCTGCAACAAAGTTCGCAAATATTCGGCTTCAAAGACGCAGCACAGCGCACGAAGTTCCCGCAAGAATAGCCGCCGATGCAGCCGAGTGACGTATCGAATTCTCCAGCTCCAGAGTTTCCGGCGCGCATCTTTGTGGCCGAGGCTTGCGCCTTCGCAAGCGTTCCCTGGCCCAAGGCACCGAGAGACAGGGCGGAAAGCTCATGATCCTCGCTGGCAGCCCTTTTGTCGATGACAAAGGAGTTGACAAAACATGACAATCATAACAGCCATAACTCTCATAACTGACGTGGGTGGAGCCGGGACAGCGACAAAGCATCTCTCCTCGCCGGAGAAGCCTCCGAAGCTAGACAAACATTATTTTGACAAGTCCCAGGGCAGAGAAAGACTGTCACCCCGTCGCCTAGGCTTATCGCTCGGCATTGCGAACGAATTATACGCCGATGTTTACCGGTCGACGGGTTCCACCGACACGCGAAAAATCCCGGGGATACGGAATTTTCTTGCCCCAGGAGTTGAACGAGGCTACAGTGCGTGCGGGAGCGGTCGCGTTGCGGGACGAATTGCGGCCGGACCGTGAATCGATCGCTCGCAATTCGTCCCCGTTCGATTCCCGTCGTTTCCACGCGATTTTATTTTATACCGGCGATTTTTCTGCGGCAACGGTGTTGTTCGGTGGCTCGCGTTACTGCAAACACACTGTGTCACTGTGACACCGAATGACGGAGCTGACTGCTGGCACGATGTACTCGCATGGAACGAATGGTACATGGTTTTTCAACCAGGCTTTCGAGATAATCGTTCGATTAGAGGAAAGCTGAAGCTTCCCACAGGAGTTTTAAATAGGGGTGGGAAAGTTCTGGAACTTTCGAACAGGTTCTATGTATAACAGTGCTCACGGAACTATCTTAGCAAACGTGTCCTTGCATTCAGGTTCCAATGAGGATAACCTTTTAAAACTTAACATTTTTTTATAATTGGGAGAAGACAATGGCAAATAAAAGTTGTTTTCGAAGATTCAAAGTTAGCATGATAAAAGTATTTAAAAATTACGATCTTTTTTATCTGACAATGAAATTTAAAGAAATGCAACCGACACGATTATTAATCAAATTGAAGATAAACCTCTGATTTGCAATTTTTGATCTGTAAGTTTTAATTTAAACATTTCGCTGGTGGCTCGGGAAGGTCAACGACGAACCAGGACCCAACGAGAGCTCCTCGTGGACACGTTAAAAGGTTTCTTTACGAGGTCATAACGAGGATCACATTGCCATAGCCGAGCCACTGTTCCCGGCGATCCGTGACCATAAACCCGCGACGTCTTCGCGGAAAATAGGGGTGCACACGCCGTGTTACCTTCGACCCCCTCGCCGACGCTACATAAAACATTTTTGATACCGATACCGACGTCGGACTTGTCCGCGAAATGGCATCCCGGCCGATGCGGCGCGATGGTGGCCTGGTTCCTCCGGAGGAGACACCGGGTTACAACGATTCGATACTTCCGGTGAGACGGGTGATCACCGACTGATTACGTCCTGCGACTTCCTTTTATTGCTGTCGCTATAGTTCCGCACCGGTGCTGGTTTCCTCCTCGGTGATTGAATTCGGCGATCCCGGAAGATGCGTAAGACCTCGTTGCGGATGTGTTTTTGTACCTCGGACGGCGTTTTATTTGGTTTCCTGGGTAAATTCAGTCTTATTTTGTTAGTTTAGTTTGTTAGTTATTTTATTTTTGTTTAATTGGACAAGATTTATAAAAAACATCTTTCACCACAATATGCAGTTCTAGTTTATATTAATAACTTTACCTATGAAAAGTTTTATCAAAGTCAGGGTAGAAGTACGTAATTGTTTGAAATAAGGAGATACGTTGACATACATAAGTCCTCTAGAAATTATTATAGAAAGAATTTAAGCTTTATTATCGTTTATTTTACACTGGAAATAAAAAAATTAATAACATTACAGATTATAAGTGGTTACATAGTATACAATAAAAGAAAATAGATCAAATAAAACATGAAAACAAAAGGAAATATAGTAGCATAGAATAATATGCAATAAATTAAACTAAAATAAAATGCAACCAATTAGACTGAATTAAAACACAATAATTTATACAGCGAGTTTAAAATCATACTGCTATTAAACTATTAAGATTATTCATAACAGCTAATAATTATATACAGGGTGCGGCGCCAAAATCCGGACAAATCAAACACATTTTTGAAACATAATTTTTATTGCAAAAACGGAGTAGTTGGTTTCAACATTGTAACTGTTTCGAGGTTACGAATGTTTAGTACATGCATCAAGCTATTTTGGCGACAATTGCGACCTTTCAGAGTGGTATAGAACGGCGGGGAATTCAAATTAAATTTTGTCCGGATTTTGGCGCCGCACCCTGTATTTGGAAGGAACGTATAATATATTGTTAAAAAACATTCTTAATTGCATACCTGCACAGCACACGGAAGTAAATTCACCATTTTATGGCACAGTAGAAATACATCATCTAATCTAGTTAAATGAACACGATCGTTTGATGCTGCATTAAACCTTTACAATCATTTTGACAATAACACAAAACTCGTGCCTATGAATAATCTCAGATTAAATTATACGTACTATATTAAACGCATTTGATTTATAACGAATTCAGATACCGAAAGTATCATTGTACATTTGGAAACAAAACACGGTCTGTACCCGAAGGATCGCGTGAGGATTAAAATAGAATAATTATCGGTGAATTACGATCTTCCATTCATAGTCCCTCTATCATTGCAATTATTGCCTCGTCAGTAAAATCATTCCCAATTTTCTGTGAAAATTGAAAAATTACGTCAGCTAATTCTGTTTGAGAACAGTATAATAAGCGTCACGAACGGAGGCATTTCGAGGAAGAGCTAAACAGGGAGTTAAACATGCGTCTCAAATTACGTTTCATTTGAAAATTGTATAATAACTGGACTGCGAATTTCTATGCAAAATAAAGATTGTCGAAGTTGATTATAAGAGTTGCAAGTCAGTCTGCTTCTCCTGTTTTAGTAATTCTAATAAGTTACGTATGATATCGAGAGTATTCTCATATTCTTCTCATGCGTTTACGATTTTGTCTTTGATTTAGCTATTTTCATTAACAATGCATCAAATCTGCAGATTAATTTTAACTGTCACGTATACAGATGTTCCTAGAGACAGCTAACAAACGGGCAATTAAAGCTATTTCAGTGCGCTTTTTTTAAATGGTACAGTAATCCTCTCTTATCCGAAGATTTATTTTCATAACAACCTGATACCAAGACATTCTATTATCTAAAATTATCATTTAAGTGTTTTACTAGCTGACAATTTATCTAAATAATACGTTGATAATAGAACATTTAGACATCAGAATATTGTGAAAATAAATTCAGATGAGGCAATCTCTACTGTATAATTTGCAGTCTGCGGATTCGATGCATTTAAAGCAAAAATGCACAAACGATGCACAGAGCATTGAGGAGACAAGAAGCATTAAAAAATGCAAAAATGTCGTTCCACTACTTCCGCCGTGTTAGCATAGCTGAAAGAAGAAATACCTTTTTTATCCAATTTCTGTTTTATAAAATGAACGCGGGATAATTTTATTTTGCACAAAGATGCGCAGTCTAATCACTGTCGCGAACAGGGGCGTTCCTAGTGAGAGAAAGAGAGGGGGCATCGACCAAGCTCACCGGCTAATTTGTCCAAACACATCGGGTCGGGTAACGTCGCCCGATTAATATATTCAAGCCGTCCCGTTCCTATAATCAGTTCGCCATAAAATGATCCCCCTTCCGGGCAGCTCACAATCAGTCCTTTGACCATCAGTCTGTAAAGCGCTTCCATTACGACACTTTTCTCCCGATAACGAGTTTTACCATTTTTTCCGGGCCTGCCCCCTCCCCAACCCCTCCGTCCCGCCATCGCTCCCTCCCCGCCTCGCCCCGCGTCACGCTCTTCTTTCACGTTGGTCGTCGTTTCCCGAGGAACCGAGGCTGTTATCAAAGGTTAATGCGATCTGTCGTGCTTTTCGTCGCTTCTTTCTTTTCCGCGCTGGAACTACGCTCTCCGAAGGTTCCATACCTAAGCCGTGACGTTCAAAGTTAACCGTTTTACCAGTCTAAGAGGGCCATTTACGGTCTGAATTATATATTTTCCAATGGCACCGTCGTCCCTTTGGCTCGCTGGCCAGGCTCTCGCTCGCCGAATTTGCATGCTCCTCCTGGGGGTCGGACAGCAAACGACTAACAAAAACGTTAAAATGCGGTTTATGGTTTTATGCCTTCCGTATTTTAGCGATATTTGGAACAATGAGACCAGGACCGACCTAACTGTTCTCGGCCTGGGATTCCGCTTTCTCCAAAGGCCGCCGATGCCCTTTTTCTTTCCGCGGTTACTTCGTTTTTAGAAGTCCGTGCGCGCATAAAATAACCAAGTATTCTTTAACCTTGCTCGTTCGGGGTCCTCGGGTGGTACGGCATTCCTTGGTGAAAAATTGTCGACCATTTTCGGAGGAACAGGTAAAATATTCGCCTAAACGGAACCATCTTCGATTTCCATCGTTTCCGCACCGCCCCCCCCTCGAGGCCTGCTCCTAGTTTAATCATTTAGGGTATCAATTACTATGGCCATTACGGTGACCTCTTGACTTTTTGATTACTTGGTGGTTTTTAGCAAATATTAACACGCTTGTAATTACGTAAAAGACACTTGTTTTTTTTCTAGTGCGTTTCATTTCATCAGAAATAATATTCATATTTCATAGATCTTGCGCGAGATTTTTGTTATGAATCCGACACGTTATTACAGTGTAAGGGGTTAAGAAACATTTAATACTTTTTAGGATTTTACAAAGATATTCTATTTATAAATATATAATGAAATTAAATAAAATTAAATTGTTGAAGAAAGTATTAATACTTCTCCCACGGATAGTGTGTCAATAGGAACATATAGGATCTACGTATATTCTATTCCTTGTCTTAAAAACTTCAGCGAGTTGACAGCAAAGCAATAATAATTTCAAATTGACTAAATGGCTTTACTACCAACCCTGGCAATAAGTATTTGGCATAGAAGCAATACCAACGGCTTAGTGAGAAATAACGAAATCGTTTACACCTAGAGTGCTACGATATATATGTAAAACTATCGGTAACTTTGATTAACATTTTACTTTGTTTTTTTTCTTTAAATTGTGACTATAGAAAATGATGCTTGGGAAAAAGTATTCGATCGAGCGAGATTCTGGAAAAAAAAGTATTTAACCATAATAAGTTTACGAAAAGAGACGATCAGTAATCTGCTTTGCATTAAAATCACCTAGTACTTAATAATATTCCCACGTGTATATGTATAATAGCATTTTCTATCATCGTTATTATTATATGAATGCTGATATAGTGTGTACAAGGTTTTGCTATACTATTCACGAAATTTCGATCCATGACGATGTAATTGTAATTCTCTTTTGATTTTGGGTTACTTTGAATATGTTCGATTATTCCACATTGTCCTACAAAGTTTCTATTGACCTTAAATCGATGCTATTTAGTGGCTACTTTATAGTTCTTAGTCCATTGTCCTTCAAATATCGGTCGCCCCGGTTTCTTGTACTCCTAATACTACCTGTTTGCTTAAATTTCTTGCTTATACAGGGCGTCCAAAAAATATGAACAACTCGGAAATGTGGGGGATACCTGAAATCATTTCGAGCAACTTTTTTCCCTACAATAATTTCTTCCGAGACATCGTTAACAAAGTATTAACAAGACACATTGATCACTGATAGCTAATAAGCGGTCGAAGTCCAATTTCGCTTATTGGCTCAGCCGCCAGCGGTACTCGCCTCTCATTGGTCAATGCTTTTTGTTAATACTTTGTTAACGGTGCCTCGGACGAAATTGTTACAAAAGAGAAAGTTGCTTGAAATGATCTCAGCTATCCCCCATCTCTGAGTTGTTAAACATTTTTAGGACAATCAAAATTTTAATTGCTGGGTAATCTGTTTGTTAAGTAAGAAAACAAATTAAACATGATTTTATATTTACATTTTTTCAAAAGAATAAACTAAAATCTTAAATATGTTTCGCGTATTAATCCAGTATATATACAATTTTAAGTTACTGAGAGTATTGTATTTATACCGTAGCATTTTAGGTGCATTTAAATAATCTGGTTATTAGACACTATTTAAGTCATTAACCCCTTGCACTACGCAATCTAGCCCTTCACGCTGCGTCGATTAGCACTTATTTGTCTTTAATACTGTCCTTAATAGGATCAAATAATTTTTGATTTATATACTGTATTTATTTACTTCCGTTTCTAGACTTTGATAACAGAAGAATTTAATTTGATTTCGATTTAGAAGAAATTAATAATATTCATATTTAGTAGACCTTGCGTGGAATTTTTATCAGGAGTCTGGCTCGTTATTATAGTGCAAGTGGTTAATATCGCTTTTGGCCAAATACTTATTGCCAGAGATAGTATTTGAGCTACTCATTTTCGTCATAAATGCATCAAATCCGCGGAATAATAATCCTAATATATTAATGCGAATATAATACCCCGCTGAATTATTAATTATATTCGTTCGGTCATAAATTGCAGTAAATGTCCTGTAAAATGTTGCTGTAAGCGCCACCCCAGTTTCTTTATTATTTTCAGCATTAACGAAAACACTTCTGGCCAAAAGGTGCTTCTACTAAACTGTCTCTTCCTGAAATCGATTTCTAAGCTGTATGTTTGTTACTTATCAAGTTGAACTATCTACTCTTCGTCCATCACGAACCTCGCCTGAAAATCAACCGAATAAATGAAACTGTTCACGTCTCCTCCTCCTTTAAAACCTACTTTGCATAGCGGAAACAATGAAGCGAACAATTCCCAGACATTTTCTAAGAAAGTCGTACCGCTAAGACAAGACTCGGACCACATTTTGGCGATGATTTATAAAGCTACGAGAAAACACGATGTATCCAGATGCCTAACACAATGCCGAGCACGGTGGTACACGAATTTCGAAGAAGACGAACTGACAGCGATACGAATCGAGCGTCCAGAATGTGTCCTTCGGCGCTCCGCTTGCATTTCCTTTGGAAAATATGCAAGCAGGCTCCGCGTGGTCTATATTTGCACGCGTCCTTTCTGTTTCCGTGTCCGCGAGGGCTCACAAATCACGGGACGGCGTCGGTCGTCGGCCAAACGGAAACGGCACTGCTCCAGATTTTCACGCCTGTTAAAGAAAAACAGGGAAAGGTCGCCGATAAATCGACGTGTCCGGCAAATTGTCGCATGGTTTAACGTTCTCTGGAACCAAAGGTCGACCTTGGACACGATTCTCGTTGGTGGAAGCCACTGCAGGGCGAGGAGGCGACTCTCGACGTTCTCCCGTTAGATGAAGCGATACCGGCCGCAGCGTTTCGCGGGTTTTGGCACGCAGATCCGATGAATGCAACAAGCTCCAGCGGCTAGAGATTTTTCACGAGCTCTTTCGGAGATCCTATATAAGCAACGGGTGTCCCCGAAGGTGCAGAATATCTTCGTAAGCCGAAAGCCAAACAGGACTAGCCGGTAAACCACTCGGACAGCGCGTTATCTGTTTGCAAACCGAAACCTATGGCGAACTGGTGCGCTCGCGCATTTCCGAACGATAATATTGCGACAACGGTGCACAATATTTGCGTGTTTGCCCTGGTGTCACTTCGATTCCCTCTGACAAGGTCAGCAGCACGCGTCGCCCAGCCTCCTGAAATTTGACGACGCTCGAACAGCGCTGCCAAACTCACCCTTTGACGTTAACGTCGCAGATTTGCGATTTTACCCTTGCGTGGATTGTTATGGTACTTCTTAGGGGATTCTGAAGTGCCCGTCTCCAAGAATTCTACTTGGGCTTATTTGAATAGTTTTTCAAAATATTTTGTGGTCATATTTAACCTGTTAACCGGGGAATTCCCTTTTAATACCGCTTACGTTTCATTTTTATTTTCTTATTACTCGAATAAAATGCAATTTTTATAACAATTTTTGTACTCATTTTCTCGTGGACTAGCCTTTCTAACATCTAAACAAAAATTTGTCTTTTGATCGAACAATAAAACAATTATTTGACTTTATTGAGTGATCATAATACTAAATGTAAGTACAGATCTATAAAAATTTTTTCTACAATACAATTTTTTCCACACAAAAAATCCTAGCATATCACAACAATCTAGTGCACAGTTAATGGAATTAAATTAATATTATTGATTGTGCATTTATACACGAAGCAAGTATAGAAATATCGTTTATACTTTTCACAAGTTTATAGTATACATAAAAAAGTGACAAAATGGTTCTTCCTAATTTACTATAATTAAAATATTACTTACATTTTCATACGTAGATCTTAAATTTTCTGCAAACACATACTCAAGTACATATTCAAATTTCTATATTTTCCCCATAAGTTTCTTTGGGTGAAGATTGTAGCACATTAATATTTCGTACATAGGCTTTCAGTTTTAATAACATCGGCACACCTTCACGACATGGATTCCATAAGTTTTGCACATCTACAAGCTGGTAGCGAATTTCATGCTTCTTGTATAATAGTAAATACAATAGCTCCTCGATATTTTATAGTTTTCGTTTTTACAAGTTTGTCAAAATCAATCCACACAGCATCCTGATTGGATTGAGGTCTGAAGATCGTGTCGGCGTTTTCATGGCATAAATATTATTATCGCTCATGACATAAATATTGTTGAGCTCGATGATTAACCGTATCAATCAAACTCGTTGAGTCTTTACTGAAGAGTTCTAACACTTATTTTATCTTGGAGATCAGGTAATATTTTACTGGGAATAGCAACAACAGTTTTTAATCTATCAGTTTTAGATAATTGATGTATCTTACAATCAGTTCATTAATTAGTGTTTCTATATCTAGTTTTACAAGGAATTTTTTTCTGGTTTGAATGCTGTATAAATTGATGACAAGTCATAGCAGATATTCTTGGCTTCGCGGAAATCTTCGATATCATAGTCTATCTTTTCGAAGAAATTGCTCTAGTCATTGTTGTGACGCGATATTTTTACCTTCACTCATCACAGTAATGTCGTAATATGTCTAACTTGGTGACTTTACAGCAACATACTAAGAAACGTTGTTAAAGTTTCGTCCACTACAAAACGAATAGATTGGAATAAAAATATTTACCAAATCCTACTACAAGTATATGAGGTCTCCCAAAAATGATTCGCAATCGGGAAAGTAATTAACGAAAAACATTAAACAATACGAGACGAGATCAGCTGATCCGGGATAATAAATAAAATCTTATTTATCTCGAACAAGAAAGGCATTACCTATATTTGGGTGGCAGGGCCACCACGGAAGCATATCAGTGACCCAGATATAGGTGACGCGGCAACGAACGTGTTAAAATGAGTCTTGTACGTAAGTATATATCCGCCATTGTACCTCGATATCGTCCTAAATACTTTCCAAGAAATTAAAACATTTAATTCTCATACGAGTCATATCTTGAGAGATTGATAATCTGTATTAACTATGAAAGTAGTGAATACTGCCCATGCATCTACATCGTTCATCGGATCATGATCAAAATGCAATCTTGAAGCGTCACGTACGATGCTGTCTGCTGGAAAAATTTCGCTAGAAAAAGAGAGAGAGAGGGAGAGAGAGAGGGAGAGAGAGAGGGAGAGGGAGAGGGAGAGAGGGGGGAGAGGGGAGAGAGAGAGAGAGAGAGAGAGAGAGTGTCGATCGTAGGGTGGTAACGGAATCAAGAGTGGATAATCGGCGTTTTATGAGGGATGACCTTTACGAACGTCGAGTCGGTATGTCGTCGTTATGTCGCCGTGATCTTGGTACCCAGACCAATCTCGATTTTATTCGTTTAGGGTGTCTTTTCATTCTCGGGATAACCCTTGCGTTTCCGGGGAGGTGGAACCATTACCCCGGATAAAGATTCGATCTATTGTCAGGGGGAGTCCGCGTAGAAAGAAAAATAGTGGTGGTGTAGAACGAAGATGGAAAAGCAACGCGCCGCAATGGGGCCACTCCGACATGCGTTGACGGTTCCGAAGGAAAAAAAAATGAAATTAATATTATAACTTTCTTATCCTCGAATCGGATCTCTGGAATTGTTTTACACAGGTTCAATTAGTCAGGTAAAAATATCGTGTAAAAATGTACTAACGTGGTTGCCAGCTGAACACTTTTTCTAGAGCCGAACATTAATTTCACTCATTTCTCGACCCGTTTTCTTGGTGGGTCAGTTGAACGTTTTGCCAGGAACAACAGACCAAGTATCGTTTTATAATCTTTTTGCCTCTTTTACGATCCGTCCAATAAAAAGTGTACCTACCTACGTTCCATTTATTTTAACAGCATTATGTTGGATAGGCGTCAAAAACCGCTCCATTTTTAATGTTGTCCGAGTTGACTTTTTCACGGCCCTAAGGGGGCGCGTCGTAAAAATCTAGCACGGGATTGCTGTCGTTTTACGATTCTTATTGTCGGCGGGCCTTGGAAAAATTCGGGGCCTCGGTGTCCACGTTGCGCCGCGGATAACGACCTGCGGGTACCGAATATTTGCATTTTTTTGGATGACTTTTACTTCTTCGAATAGAAATATCTTCTGCGCGTACATTAGATTCAAAATTATATCATATTTAGACGAAATCAAATTATTCAATGAAATTACATAATAACCCGAGGCATCTAGATTAAGATGACGTTGAAGCAATATTGTTTAATGCAAATAATGTAGAAACTGTTCTATATATTAAAAGTACATGTAATCCTACAATTGTAGGAGTATTTAATAAGAAATAAAATGGATCGGACTTATTTTTATCTCGGTGTTCTAAAAAGTCGAGTAGACGCTATTGACAATTTGCAGAAATATAAATCAAGTATGTAGATGATCCCAAGCAAGCCAATTTATATTTCTGTTAAAAAGAACCCGTCGTTCGAGTGTTCATATAATTTCGGTTTAGTCTCGATTCACAAGGAATGCCAGCAGATGCTGAAAATAACGTGTTGATTCCACTCTCGGATTTTCAGATTTACAGGAATAAATCCCAGGATGTAGGAATGCAGTTTCGCTGGATCCACAGCTCGAACTCTTTAAGCCTCTCCCACGGGACCGCGTCAGGTCTCGTGGGACATCGAACAAAACCGGAACATGACTCGGGGAACGTGAAAGGATTACTCGGTCGTTTCGGTCTCGTAAAGGGAAATCTGTCGGTCCATCTAACTGAAAGATCGCTAAATGATCGTCGCAACGGACGGCCGAGTGGTTCTTTGGTATTTTGTTACATCGCCGCGGTGTCCAAAATGTTATGACAGTCACGATAATGGACTCTTTTCGCAAATTTCATCGTCCACCTGGATGTAGCTAAGCCCATGCCGCCGTATTTGTCTTCGATCCTGTCATCTTTCACTCTTCGGTCAATCCAACAGCTGCGGATATTAATGAAATCCCTGTCGCTGAAATTTCAAAAGCGAATTTTTATTCCGGGAGCACTTCTGCGATCTTCCATTCGTTTCAGTTAAATCAACTGAGACAGATATTCTATTTTCTCTGTTCTATTTCACTGATTGATATTCGAATTTCGGCTGTCGAACACGAGAGATGTTGAATATTTTTTGGGAAGAAGTTCTATCTCAAAGTTTCTTAATTTCCGTTCCTTAACGTTTCTCTCTGAACTTTTTAATTAATCGAACTGCATGAAAGAGGTTTGGTGCAAACAAAATTATTATTCGTGTATGGGTTAATAATTTAACTGTTACGCAAATAACCTAAACAATTGCACAAGATTGGAATATTTTATTTAACCAAATTAAAATGAAGAAATTAAATTGTATGACAAAAAATAAAGTTAACCGTCGTATGTCCTCCCCTCGTCCACATCCAATATTTTAGTCATATCAGATTGCCCCTAAAACCATTCAATTTTTATTTGACATATTTTTTAACCCATATATTATATGTGTCCTCAATTCATTCTTGTTTGTAAAGTCTTTGTCGTACAGTTTAAATTAGTTTTTTCAGCCGTTTACTAGTATGCAAAAGGTAAATTCTTTTATATTGTTCGTATCAATGGATGGTACGTCGATGGCGGTGGTATAAACTTGATAGAGGTGCGTGAAACAACAATAATTGTGTTGAAGATTAAAGTACCCTGTCAAATCGTGTTTGTACCATCGTTTAAATACTTCAAGATCTCTATCGTTTATTAATAAAATAAAAAATGTAAAAATAAAATAAAGAACAATAAATGTGAATTTAGCCAACCAATATTTCCGGCTAACCTAACTTCTAACTTCTGGGATGTTCTAACTGATCTACTCTATCTTTTCAGAACGCGTTAGAGGCAACGCCAAGGTAGTAAAATTCAGAAAAATACTAATTTCTTTAGATCTAGTCTGACCGAAAGTTCCAGTCGCCATTTCTGTAATGCTTCTTCAGCGGGAAACGACGATTTATGATGATTTACGCGATCCAATAAATCTAAGGGAAAAGCCTAAAACACAGTTTGATGTGATCCTGTGGCAAAAAATACAACTTGAGTGTTGCACATGATGGAAATTGGATGCAGTGTCGGTGGAAAAGTACGGTCCTCGAGCAATTACGAGACAGAACCTGGGACCCGAGGATGCGACGGTCTCGGCCTGGGTTAGACGCGTAACGTTTTTCGAGTCCCCTTTCGAAGGGCTCCCAATAAATAAGTAAATTAATACCGCGTGTCAATTAGAACATGGAAACGACGAAGGCGACCGTGTTGCTATTTAGGGCCCACCTCGTTTTATAATTATGGCTAATAAAGGTCGAAAAAGGGACGCTTGCGAAAAACAAGCTGCCGAATATTTGCGAGTTTTTACGGCCAAGTTAGCCCGAAAACCGGACGAAACGATGGGGTAAAAATCCGAGTAGGGCCCATAGATCCTTCTTGGAGGGTTGGAACATTGTGACGCTCGTTATGTGGCATGATGACTCTGACAATCTTTTACCTGTGACTGTACTACGGGAACAATGTCGACCTATTTATTTGAACGATTTCAATCACTTTTTAGTTGGCTAATAGAAAACAATTGTTATGGTAATAAACTTTTCCTGGATGATTAGCCCGTTTGTAGTTCATGTAGAAATCACCCCCAGTTGATGTTTAAATAGAAATTATTGCTTTTTATTATCGTTTACTTACCATTATTTTTTACTATTGATATTTCATTTGTTCAGTGCATCAAATATTCAATATTTCTACAACAAACTAACTTTATACACTCCTTCAATATGGGAGAAAAGTGTGCAAAACAATGCAAAGAAAATATTAAGATTTTCGGTCTGGACTAAAATTTTAATCGAATTGAAATAAAGAGTTCGCTTTTTTAACAAATTCTATAAACACTAAAAATCGAAATAATAAAATATAAATAAACAGGATAAATTAATTTCATTTCTCTACTGTGGAACATTTCGCGTAATCATTCCTGTAATAGATGCATAAAATCAATATGATCAGTCACAACAATATATTACAAAACAATTGTTGATGAGTTTCGGAATAGGAGAATTGGTGGATAGATTTACGAACGTTGCAAACAATTGAAAGACGGGCGAAGCCAAGTACAACCGCTCGTGCTCTGGTTCGTTCTCACTCGTCCGGTAGCCGACCAACTGCATACACCGAGGCACGCGCTCCTCCGCACAAATATTACATAAGTATATTTATTGTTAATAAATAATAGTTAAGTGTAGAAGAATACCTCAGTCATTACGTACACCTACACAACAACAATGAATCTCTTTCAGTATATTTACGAAAACCTGTATTCTTTACCAACATTTTTCAGCTAACTTCACCTATCCATATTTAATCCTGATACCGAAGATCACAGAGCAAAGTTCCCTCGTTTGCCGATCGCAGTATTACGCACGAAATACCGAGCTTTGCAAACGGTGTATTGGTCGCATCGCAACAAAACCGAACAGATCGCATAAATCCACAGGACCGAGGTGGTTGAAATTTTTCCACGGCCAGGGCAGTTCGGAAAAATGATTTTCCCCCGGCGGTAGAACCGATTTCATTCAATCCCCTGGACATCCTTGCGTCGCAACCATGAATGGAGACGAGGAAAAAATGGCAGTCCACTTTCGCTGCGGGCGATTCACGGGGTCCAGAAACTGGATACCTATGGGGTTTGGTTTTTCTAAAACGGCCGACCAGTTTCCCCGTATTTACGTAATCGATGCCCACCCCCGCAACGGCCGCCTCGTCGAAAAACGAGGCCGGAAAAGGGAAAAGCTCGGCCGGTGTCCAAACCGTTGCTCGATTCATTCCGTCACGTGGAGATGGTCAAGCGGCCTGGAAAACGTGGGTTGAGTAATATTATATTTGTTAATTGTGAAATACAATCCTGCGGTCTGCTCGGGAACTACCTGCGCGGCGTGGGAAGTCGGCTGCGATCTATCGGTCCGAAAATCCTCCCTATGGATCCACGAGATCGCAGATAGTGTCGCGTTCGGACGCGAACCGGATCGCTCAACGCTTCCAGTTGCATCGTTCCGCTGTAGAAATCCGCATTAACCCTTCGATATCGATCTAGGCTATCTGTTAGTATTATTATTTTGACCAGTTCATTTTTCTCGGAGCTGTCAGGTATGTGGCTCGACGATCGTCGAATTTCTTATTCACCTTCTTGGTATTAAAGTAATCGACTTGATCCAGAACTCTGATTTCGATTGCAATTTTTCTTGCTGAAACATGATTTTGCAGAATTTCAATCGAATTATCAGAGGAATTCTAGTTCTAAAGTGATTTAATTAAATTATGATTCGACATTATTAATCCATTAAATTACAGTGTAATTCGTAGTTGGATTCGAACTGTAATTACAAAGTACTACGTAATGAAATTACCATGATTACGAAATACAAAGTAATTGAATCACAATAATTATAAAATACAAAGTAATTAAATTACGTTAATTGTGTAATACTAAGTAATTACATTACATTCATTACGAATTACGATGTAATTGGATTAAAAATTATGAATTGAAAAATAATAAATTAACTGTAAATAAAAGAAGAAAATGAGAAAGAAAACCATAAGAACGTATTGCTGATTGCAGTAGCGTAATTTGGAAAACTGGGTTTCAATTACATTGTATTTGAATTACACGCGTGATTAAGATAAATACAATAGAATTAATTGAAAAGTTATTTAATAAGTATATAAATAATTACAAATTAACTATATACCTAATAATTGAGAGCTACTACAATAAATAACATGGCAAAAAATTCAATTATTTAACATAACCTTTCAGTTAATTCAATTATATAGCCTTAAGTTCTTTATAATACCTATTAATTATCAGCTATATAATATAATTATGAATTAGAAATATACAAAATAATTACTAGGTATTATAATTCAATTATATATCCTTAAGGTATTTATAATAGCTATTAATTATCAGCTATATAATATAATTATGAATTAAAAATATACAAAATAATTAGGAGGTATTATAATTCAATTATATATCCTTAAGGTATTTATAATACCTATTAATTATCAGGTATATAATATAATTATAAAATTAAAAATATACAATAGAATTACTAAGTACTATAATTTAATTATGTACCCTTAAGTTATAAGTACTATAATTACTTTTAAAACATATAATTGAATTTATTGAAAGGTTATTGCAGCATAATTGAATTATCGCGTAATTGAAATACAATGGAATTAAATTGGAAGGTTGATTTACGATGTCTATGATATTCCTAATTGAATTACCATAAACAAAGTTAAGTTCCTCGAGTGTTTAGTTCATCAAATTTGCGTCGTACTCTACACTGAAGGATTGTCCTAAACGCGTTGAATGGACGTATTGTCGGCATTGTCGTTGGCTTCGAAGTAGACACTGTTAACGACCACCTCGAATCCGCTTTACCGAGGTAGAGCGTTAAGCGATCGGGGTAAGAGCGTTAAACTGGCCCAATTTGACGAGCTTTCGGGACACTCCTCTGGTTCCGAGAACTGTCCCATTTTCCATAATCCTAGGGTTTAGCGAAACTGTTTTGCAATTCTTCCACAGTGGCTCTGCTGTGCTAACTCGAAAGGGTTGATCTTTTCTTCACCAGTTTAGCAGATTTACCGATGTCTTTCAAATAACTGTTCAATTATCAAACTTAGGTGTCGTCGTAGCGCTATAAAATTTCGCAACCAGCCTGGATCATCAGAACGACTCAACAGATTGTAATCTCGATACGAAAGAAAGCGAAGAATCGTTCGATCGTATCGCGAGATATTATGTCTATCGTCGGATACTAAAGAGAACTTCCGCGAGGCACCCGGATCGTCGAAGCATTCATACGAACCTTCAATGACTTCAATGGCTGACTTCACAGATTAATCGTGGATGTCCGCTGAGCTGGTCCAGAGGTATGTTTCTCGATCGATGAAAATCCTATTACGCAGAAGAGAGCATAACAACGCGGACCCGTCCCGTAAAGTACCCTTTTACTTTTGTGCCGTCCGACGATCGCGTCCAACAGAAAGGAATTACGTTTTGAAAATTATTGGAAGCTTCCTGAAAAGGGGGCCCGTGTCCATCCCGAATAGCTAAGCTGCCTAATTTCATCCCCCTTGGTGTCTAGATAGCGTTTCATCTCCGGCAAATCCCTCGGACAGGTAAAAACGGGGGTGAACGACGTAGGCTGGCCACTCTGTGTTCCCACGCTTCGGGTTGCAAAACGTCGATCGGCGATCCTCCGGCCATGAACGTGTTATTTCTAGGGGAAAATGCTGCGTTGCGTGCTATAGGCCACTCATATCCGGTCGTGGACCAGCAGTGTCCACCTATCCCCTTTCGATAATTATAATCATGCTAGGCGGGATGATTCAAGTAAATCGTTGAAAATAAACAGAAGCAAAGCTGCTTGAATTTTAAATTCTACAAATAAAATTTATTTACTTCAATGTTTCGTGTGTTGCATAAATAGGGCTCTTATTGTTCGTTTTAGATATCCAACAAATGTTTAGAGTTGCCATTAAATGTTTTAGGGGATAAATACATTTTTAGAGTTACCGTTATGTATCGTTGCGGATTGAATACATTGCTACAGCTGTTAATAAACGTTTCGAGGGTTGTACAAAATTTTAGACTTTGTTATTAAATGTTTTAAGGGTTTAAGAAATTTCTAGAACTACTATTATGAATCTATAGGAGTTGAATAAATTTCTAAAGTTGTCATTCGATGTTGAAAGAATCATTTCTTGGCTCTGCTACTAAATATTTCAAGGGTTGAATAAATATCTGGTGCCCCTATTATGTGACTTTCGGGGTTGAGTAATTTCCTAGAACTACTATTAAGTGCCTTCAAGGCTGGAATAATTTTCTAGATCTACTGGTCAGTGTCTTAAAGGGTTTAATAAATATCTAGAGCTACTACTAAAAGGCAAATCTAGGAATAAATTCCTAGAGCTGCCATTAAGTGTTTTATGTACTATTAATTGTCCTTAACCCTTTGCGCTCGAGCGGTGACTCTGATGCACCATTCAAATTGTCCAATTACGTTGCAAGAAAATTTTTATACCAATAAAGTGTAGATTTCAAAAATTATTCAATAGTTTAACTGCCGATACGAGGCACAGGAATCAATTTCGTATGCATAAAAGTGCACTTTGTCGCATGAAATGGAAAAACTATGAGTCAGAAAAATTATTTCATATTAAGTCTTAAACTGGCTTCGAGTGCCAAGGGTTAATAAATAAAGCTGATATGAAGTGTCCTTAAGGGTTGATTTAATTTCTAGACCCACTATCAATTATACCAAGTCGAGTTTCCCTTAATTACTTTAGGATGCGAGGTATAATATTAAATTCCATATTACATTATTGCATAGGATGTTCGCAGTGTCTCTGGGGGGTGGTATGTTTGTTCTTCCTTCCGTGAAACGTAACACGGTTAAGGGAACGGGACGGCCGAGCATGCGTATCCGGTGTAGGAGCGGTTATCCGCAATTTTCGGGAAAGAAAGGAAAAGATAGGAGCTGTTGGGTCTACGGGATCGAAAGAAAAAGAGCGGTATTGGTACTCGAGAAGCGGAAGGAAATATCCATGGACCGGGTCACATCAGGTTGCATAATGCGCAGCCCGGCGGGTCCTGTTTGGTTGTTTACTTAGGGCGGAGATGTGGTTTGTCTGTTCCGCGACAGGGCCGTACGCTAAGCTATCTCGGGAGGATAGAGCCTCTTCGTAAAATCTTACGATCTTCTCTATCCTGGTTGTAAAAATCCTCTGGTGATCATCTCGCGCGAAGGATAACCGCGCCGATAATGAGGCAATATAAAGAGAAGACTTAAGGTCGCTCGTTTATTGCCATTCTCCGCTTAAGTGCTACTTAGCCTAGATGCTGGCCCGTATTAAAAACTATAAAAACGCTGCTCGGCGACCGGCCGCTGCCGTGGAATCGACACCGGTGATGAATTCAAGATGGTGGCGGCGCGCCGGCTAATTATCAGACGACGCAACCCTTGCCCGAACAAGTACTTCGCAACGTTCTTTCAAATTTGCCATAGATTGGAATTAGTTAAGATTGGAGTTCACTTAGTTATTGCATTTATGGCGTTAGAAATTAAGCGATCTTGGCGAGATTCTTCTTAAGGACAGGCTTTAAAAAATATTTTAATTTCTAATTCATTGATTCACTGTTCTTAGTTTTTTTATTTTATTACTGAGTTTTCCTTGCAATGTTCGCGAGTGAAGCAGCAAAGACTCAAACAGGCAATATATTATTTTTAATTGATATCTTCGTTGAACGAGTTCAAATCTGGGGGTTGAAATGATCGAATTCAAATCGCAACTTAAATGCGTTATCTTGATGCTAACAAGTGGAATCGACAAAGATGAGAAATCTTTACAGATTTTTTATCCGTACAGTAATATACGGTAACAAGGGTATCACGCGACTAACTAAAGATCAGTGTCTCCTTAGGCTGGATCTCTAGGGACCAGAGGATCCCTCTGCTGAGAAAATACGCGGTCGGACACCGTGGGGGTGGAAGTGACCGGATGGTAGGGTGGAAGCAGCAGGTCCACTGCCACATGACGCGCCGTGTGAAACCTCGCAGTGTTCCCGAACCAGCGCTAGCGCTCTCCCTCTATTTTTAAAATCGGAAACACGTTTCCAAAGCTTCGACTCTTTTAATTCGTGCTCGGACGGATCGTTTGCCGCTTCCTTCCCTAAGTGGCCGCCACTGTAAACAAGCCTCCTGTTGAACGAAAACGACGCCCACGCAGCCGCGAAAGAGGGTGCGTCGAAAGAAAATAAACGAGACAATGTTTCTCGAAATTAGCACCGTGATCACGCCTTCGTCGATGCTTATCCACTTGTAGCAGCCATATAATAACTAGACTGCTGATTTTTATGCGAGACAGAAATTTATTTATTTATTTTAACATGGTCGCATTGCCTACAAGGTTATTAACGATCACAGGGTTTGTCATTAACTATACATATATTCTAAAGCGGGGCTCGGAATTAACCGGCACGCAACACGTGGGTCGCGACGGCTACGACCCCTGACCCTTGTCGCGCGTCTTGTCACCTCTTTCAACTCGGAGAACTTCAGCCGCGTGTTCATGATCCCTTATTAGCATTTAGGCGAACATCGGGGAGCAAAAAGCGCGGCGGGAATTGGGAAGTTTAGCCTTTGCGATGCTAATATTGTGTGCTGGTTAATTCCGAGCCCTATTTTAGGTTATAATTAAAATTTATATTGACATAGATGACTATAACGAGTTGTATAAATTTATGGTTTTAAAGGATATAAATTGCAGGAAATAGAGACTAAATAGCAAGCTCATTCTTTCGTTAACCCTTTCAATAAATTAAAAATAATAGACTGTTTTTTGCTATAAACTGTAATTTTGCCATAAACTCATAAAATCCGCGAACTATTAATAACGTTGCCGTTTTATCTTAGATAGAAGGTATTTTTTCAATTATTTTGTCATCTCCATTTTAATCTAGTTATTTGATTTATATTTACTTATTTTAAGAATATTAAATGTTGAAATAAAAGGCAGTGACTGGGGAAAACTTTTAAATACTCTTCATGTTTAAAATAAAATGGAAGTTATAAATAATACTCCACTCTTGATTTTTATGCGGTAATTATGGGTACTGAGAACTATGACTACCCTTACCTTAACAGATAATTACCCCCCACTTTTATGCCTCGTAATGCATATCATTAGACTCTCGATTATTATGCAAAACAAAAACTGTCTACACTAATTGCAAGATAAAGCAGCAACATGCACAGTAATTTTCCTTCTTAATAATTTTAATAAAATTTAGTAATTTAATAAATTGGTATATCAATAAATGAAACAGATGCAATTAATAAATTTGTCGACAAATAATGATTTACAGTGGTAAGAATAAAATTGAAATGACCCCTTGCTGCGTAAAGATGCTTCGGTAATAGATCAGTGAAAGGGGAATCATAGCGTTCGGAACGTCCACAGTTCCCACACTCGATGCACCGTGTCATCTCGCAGTTACCTGAACGTTGGCGCAGGTGATCGGTTGCGAAAATTCGGTTACGCCGATCTTGGACGATGACCCACGCAACGACTCGACTCCCACGGTTTCGTGGCCATTCAAACAAAAATAGGAGACCGAAATCTGGAAACCTGCGAGATCTCGAAAGCAGTAAGGGTAACTCGATCCCACGGTGTGCATGCACACATCATGTCTATCCTTTCCCGAAAAAATTGCATTCTTCGGGGAGGACATTTCACGGTTTCCCAATGCCCGCGCAGGTAACACGATCGGGAACGATATTTGAATAGTCGTTTACATAAGAGGCCGCATCCATCCCTATGCGACCGAGAATTGCTAGATCTCTATACCTGGAAAGGGTTACGATGATCTTTCATTGCGTCCGAACCGAGGATCGTGATGGATCGATTTGGAATTGCTGGGCACCGGTTGTTACGTTTGCTTGGGATTTTGTGGACTTAGTCGCCAATGGACACGTCGGGGCGGTTTTGAATACCTTCTGACATCGTATTAGAATGGTCAAGATTCAAACTTTAACAAATGATACCTTCGATAACGTAGATTTAATTAAAATTGATGATGGACAATTTATTCGAGACATAACGTAATATGATGAAGTTATTGAAAAATAAAAAAAGTATGTGCAGCTATGAACTAGTGAGCAATATAGAAATGAATTGGTGAAATATTTAAGCAATGAAAATATTAAGTGAGTTCAAGGACGTCTATTTATTTTTTTCGATTGGCTGAAATAATTAATAAAAGGAAGAAGATTTTCTTCGTTGCAAATTCATGAAGTTTTATTTTGCATAAAGATTCACAGTCTAGTAAGCATCTAGTAACTATTTCAACAGGAAATTAAGGATTTTTATTTAGAATAAAAATTGTTTACCTCGATTGAAATTAGCAGAAGTGCAGTTAAAATTGGTTTCATCCCTTAACGAGTTTAATCAGTTGTCAACAACGAAGTATTATTTTTAAATTCGTTGTTTGTACTGTCTTATGTTACTTTTTACTTCTTATATTACTTATTATACTGACGCATTTCCGTCAGAAAATTGATTTACATTTCTTAATTCCCAGACTGCGGATCTTTATTCAGAATAAAAATTGCTTCGTATTGTTAATGAGTATCTGTTCTTAAACATTTTATGACGTCTCTACTGCTCTATATTTCACCATTTTCGTCATAAATACATAATTACATTAATTACATAATGAACAAATAATTCTTGATATTATTTATTCTTATATGTAGATCAATATTCATATTAACATGTGTAGGCCTTAATGAAATTGTAAATGATTCTTTCCCACGACGTATTACCAGATTACTGATAGTGGTAGTATATGCAGGGTGTCTCAAAAGTTACTCGCAATCGGAAAATAAGGATTTCCTGAGGTCATTTGAATTAATGACTTTCCTTAGCGCAAATGCAATTCGTATCTTTGTTTACGAGTTATTAACAAAAAAACACTGACCAACTAGAGGCACACCCGATTTATCATGTCTTTTATTAGTGATTGCTTTTCTTTAATAACGATATTTCAGAGAAAGTTCTTGTAAAGGAAAAATTTGCTTCGAATGGCCTTAGGAATCCCTTATTTCCTAATTGCGAGTTACTTTTTAAACATCTTGTATAATATAAAAAGACTTTCATGTTACATTTGGAAGACGAATGAATAATTGATCGGAGAAGAAAAAGGCTAAACAAACAGAAGAACTGTAGGAATAATCGATTATACCCGGCTAATGACGGAGACTTGATGTCCATGTAAGCGTTCAGGTTAACCCGTTTCCAGTCATTCAATATATTACTATGGTAATCGGTACACCCTTCCATTTCGTAGCGGTATACATTTTAATTAAGCGGTCGCTGGCATTAATCGCCGCGAGCGAGCATGCCTTCCGATAGCAGGAAAAGGGAGATAGAGAGATAGAGAGATAGAGAAAGAGAGAAAGAGTCCAACGGATCGTGTTCGTGCCAGCAAAGGATTGAATTAATGACGATGCCCCGCCGTGCGTCATCCATCAAAACTACCCTTTCATTCGCTCGTAAATTACATTAATTTCTGCGGTTGCCGAGCATGCATCGACAATTTCCATTCCGTTCTCTCCCTCCTATGCGTTACGGTCCCTCACCCTTCTGCCGTGTTATTTATTTTACATTGCACTTTTATCCGGTTCCCCGTGAAATATTCGCGTCGTCGATGAGCAACGAGGAATTTCTGGAGCATATGGAGTCCCATGGACAATGCCGATCCGGACACACCCACGAGGCCCTCTCGACTGCACGCGAATCGCTGTTCAGATATCGCGCGGCTCTTGTTTGATCACCGTGAAACATGAGTGCAAACAGTTCCGAAAACTGCGACGATATCGACGCATCTTAAAAGCTGGAATGCTTCGTCGAAATTTTGCGCGACGATCGATCGCTCGTTTCCAAACGTTTAATCGGCACTTTTTACGTTTTCTTTCGTTTTGTAAATGTGAGTCGATGCATCGCGAGTATTGTTGAGAAAGGAAGATTATTTCTGAATTTTTGAAATATTTTCCTTTTGTTGGGTTAATTGATTCTAATGACGCTTCTATCTAAATCGCTATGTATCACTTCGTTGTATCAACTTTCTGCGTATGTAGTGTTTTGTTCCGACATGCATGACTCAGTAACAAATAAAAAATTCATACATACATTTGTGACAAAAACAAATAGATGTAATGTACAGCAGTGACAAATTCAAATGATTGAAGGAAATCTGTAGTAGTTTCTCTTGCATCACTATCTTTTATGTACTATCCTATTCTAAAGTTGAAAAATTTCAATTTAAAATCTTTTTTTGAACTGAATAAATTGCAATTTAAACACATTATTTGAACTTGAAGAATTGCAGTTTAAAACGGTCCTTTAAACTTGAAAAATTTCCATTTAAAATGAATTTATAAACTTAAGAAATATTCATTTTTAAAGTTCTTGAAATGTTATAGAATTTCAATAGAACAGAACTTTTTAGACTTAAGAGATTACAATTTAAAAAACTGTTACATCTTGAAAGATTACAATTTAAAAAACTGTTTGGATCTTAAAAGATATCAATTCAAAAAAGTTGTTCACATTTAAAGGATTTCAATTTAGAAAAGTTTTTTGAGCACAGAAATTTCAATTTAAATCGAAGTCACAAGTAAATATCTTTTATACGTTATTCTGTAGTACCTTTTATTCAAAAGTAATATTTTTTATGGTTAAAACATTTTTTTAAATTGAAATTTCTGTGCTTTCGGTAATAATTGACTTTAAATTTATTAAACAAGACGTATAAAATATTTTTATTCAGAAATACACAAAATAGAAGAATACAAAAATTGAAAACGTCTTATTCGATAAATACAAAATTAATTACGGTCGAAAACAAATGAAATTCACAGCAATTGGTCATACATGGCCCTACTACCCTGCCGTGAATCTTTCTAGCGCCGATTCCACTACCATGGATCTCGATAACAATGGCAGACCTTCCTCGAAGGGTTGAAACAGAGCGCCGTCGAGCGTCTGCCGAAGAATGTCCCCGTTTCTTACGATTACCCTTCTTGTTTACGAGCGGCTTAGGAACAGCGCGGACGTTTCTCTTCCTCCTCGAATGCCACGGAAAGTTGGCCGCGATAGCGAAGGCGAACGGGGATAAGGTTTATCGAGTGTACAGCCGTGCACGCGGCCGTGCACACGGGGCAAAATGGACGTCGGCCGTGTGGGAGCGTGTGTGCGTGCGCGTCTCTGAGCGTGT
This sequence comes from Augochlora pura, assembly GCF_028453695.1. Classification (NCBI taxonomy): domain Eukaryota; kingdom Metazoa; phylum Arthropoda; class Insecta; order Hymenoptera; family Halictidae; genus Augochlora; species Augochlora pura. Next base: position 15,815,797 of record NC_135773.1, on the reverse strand, counting down.
GCAAGCGAGCAATGCGCGATTACTCACGCCGCTCGTAAACCAGACAGATAACGGGCCAGGGAGAGGCTTTGGCCGCGGTCGCGGAGGTGATTTAAATGGCCACTTTGCCTAATTGCGTTATGTTTACGAGCAAAGGAGGCCGTGGGCCGTCGCGATAACCGCGGAGACGTCAACGCGGCGACGAGCTCCGTTTTCGATACGGTGACAATGTCCAACTAGCAATCAGCTGACTGATCTGCCGGATTTTCAATCGACCAATCCGCTCGGTGATTGATACGCTCCTACCCCTTCAATTATGAACACTAAACTTGTATTAATTCATTTCTTCTATATAATTGTAGTTAACATGACAGAAATGTCGAAGTTCCTTTTATTAATTTACTTATTTATTCATACATGCAGGTAAAGGAATTCTTTATAGTAGGAGGAGAAATAAAATGGAAGTTGACTTGTAATCAAAGTGTAACAAATTTATCTAACAAAAATAAGTAGTACAAGTGCAATGAAATAATTTAATAATACTGCAGCATTAATCGATTGAAGTAAAATGTATCTCGACAGACAGACGCGGATAATTTTCCGGTTGCACATAACGCTCCCAAGGATAATCACTCTATCGTAGTATCCCTTCGATCGCCGATGCAGTCCATATTTCACGTGGACGTGATTATCTCGTCGGGATTCGCCGTGGGCCGACTTAAACGAACAATGACGGACAGCACGGTGCCGGGATACATTTTAATTATCGCCTCTATCCACCGTTCGATCCGTAGGTGTAATGGAAGGAGTCGAAGCAGGTGCTCGTCGATCGACCCGTTATCCGAGGAAACCCGTTCTCGCTGTCGATGGCAACGGGCTTCTCGCCACCTTTCCTCCCGTCCGAGAAAACATTCTCAAACAAGCAAAATCGATTCGACCGATAAGCCTCGAATCGATTAGGTGGTTTTGTTTACCCGGCTCGGAGACAAGCGGTTATTATTTAAAGTGGTCGCGGTAATCGGCGGACACCGGGAATGATCGATAAGAGCGCGGGAACTTGAAATTGAAAGATCGCGGGAGGAGGATCGAGGTGGAGAGGAGAGATCAAGGGAGATAGAGGGGGGGAAAGAGATAGATACATCGAGAGGAAGATCGAGAGAGATCGAGACAGAGTGGAAGATAATTACAAAGGTTTTGAGGGCAGCTGTGCTCACCCTCACCTGCCCTCTCTGCACCGACGGCGACATCCCCGCTAGCAGGATATCTTCGGGAACCAATAACACGGCCCTCGTTCTTCGAAGATACCCCGAAGACGAACACACAAATACTTAACGACGAGATAATTCTGCCGGGTTATTGTTTGTGCTGGTTTATCGGAGAGACGCCTCCCCCGCCGTATATTTTTGATAACGGAACAATTTACCGTGGGTCCCGTCCCCACCGTTTTCCAACCCCGCTATCTCAGGTGAAAGTAGCGCAGCCTTTCTTACCAGCGAACTTCTTCTCTATCCTTTCGAGGGATGTTATTTGCTGTTTATAAAGGATCTGTCGGGTGGTCTTCGGTAAACTGGGTTGCCTACTGATAAGTACTTCGATGTTCGTAGCTGTGGGAATCTTTTCCGTTTGATTGGCTGTACGATCATTGTTTTCAATATCAAAGTTCTTTCGTTAAGGAATAAAGAACGGTCTATCGTAATGGGAGCGCCTTTCGTTTCTTCCGGGTAAAATTAACTTTGTTTAAAAATGTTTTTTCTTCTTTTTATTGGACGGTTTTAATCCATGTGGAGAAGTTAGATCTGGATACATAATATACACATAAAATATAATCGCTATGACTTTATACCTTTTGTTTAATATGTATCGTGATCGAATAAGATATATTTGTTAAGATGTAAAGAACGTAGAAGAATAAAAAGATATACGGTATTTTATTCGATAAATATAAAGTTAACCCTTTGCGCTCGAATGGTGACTCTGAGGCACCATTAAAATTCTTCTATCATATCAAAAAAGATAATTTTTATAGAAACAAAGTTGAGATTGAAAAAATTGTTAAGTAGTGAAACTGTTGGTAGGAGTCACAAGAATCAATTTTGTATGCATAAAAGTACATTTTGTTGCATAGAATGGAAATACTATGAAACAGAAAAATTATTTCAGATTTACATTTGAAATCGCTTCGAATGCAAAGGGTTAAGTATGCCCGAAATCGAACCAGGGTCACAGGACTATCCTGGATATTTTATTAACCATATTCGTTTATTTATTACCATTTTACATTATCATTATTTTATTATTATTTCACCTTATTACTATCTTATTATTATAATACATTTATTATTATTTACTTACATTGATTATCTACATTTAGTGTACTAGATACACTGCATTTTTAGAAAGGTAAATATTTGTTCATTCGTCTACTAGGGCAAAACTAATTGCAGATGTATAACTCTCGACGCCATGTTTAAGAGAGTTTGCAAGATGTAACTTACAAAGTCTTAAAAATGTCTGGGAGGAGTTGAACGCTTTTTCCATGTAAAAGTATTTCGTTGAAAGTCAAGATATTTCTAGAAAACATTAAATTATTTTAAACGTAAAAGTTATGATCCTATAATGTACAGTAGATATACCATGCACTCTAGTTGCATTTTAAAAAATGCATACGATTGATGAATAATAAATTGTTGTGCAGTACTATTTCTCTAGAAGAAGTAAAAATGCATTGGATTATAAAAATAATTGTAGGCAGCATCGAAATCGTGGGGGATGGTTGGCCTGGTGTTATCGTCGCACGGTTAAAATAAATGTAATCTTTTACCGCGAATAATGCAGTTTGAACGGCCCTGAAAGGTGATAACAGTCAGCGTTACGAGATCTCCTTTTACGAGCTTTCAAAGTCACCTTCGATTTTTATGGACTCGAGCCCGTAGGTTTCTCGGCTTATCGATCACACGTATCGAGACAAAGTCGACAGGTCGCATAATCTTGCGGATGCACCTTCTACGATGCTTCATTAACGATATCGAATGTACGATTTTCTGTTTTGGTCCAGGGTTCTTTGCTCTTATACAGTTTGGTATGTAGCTTTTAGGAACGAAGTTTATGTTTCTGAAAATTAGGCGACGCACCTTTCATTCAAAGCTGAAAAAAAATGAAGAACAAACCGTATGTCAACTTTTATGGGATCCTTGTAAAGAGGAAGGTTCAATGTTGAAATCCATGGTAGACACAATCACAACAAAAATTTCTCTAAGTTTTCAGAGATGTTTCAAGTTGTACTAATTACGAGAAGAAACGAGTCTTTAATTTCCCAGTTATTACAACGTGCGAAAGCATCTCAGATAAAAACTAAAGTAAAAATTAAAATAGTATTATAACAGGGAAATTAAAGTAGAAACTACAAGCTTTATAATGAAATAAGTTTCATCATTTTACGGTGTTTCTTTACGAAGTTGCAATGTTTCAAAAATCATAAAGTACTTAAATAGCGAAAATAATACGCAGTCCGCAGAGATTACTTTTAAGTAATTGGATTAACTCTTCGCAGACGAGTGGCAACTCCACGGCGCCATTAAAAATTGTTACATTAAAATAACTTTCATATTATCAAAATTGTTTACACATAAAAAGCTGTTAAAAATGTAACTTTTGCATGAGTGTATAGAAAATTCTGTGTTAACATAAAATGGAAATATTATAGGTCAGAGAACTATTCTGGATTTCGAATGAAAATGGCGCCAAGTGCAAACTGTCAAATTACGATTAAAATAAAATTATCTAAAATATATTCGACAATCCGCAATTGTTTAAGGACGCGGCCGTGCGCACACAAGGTAGCAATTACATCGGCGGCTCGCGGAAGAAAGATTTATTTCTCCTTAGATCGGCCGCGAGTGCATCACGTGCCGACGGATAATTTAAGCTTTCCATTAATTGGCCTGCAACGAGGGCCCAGAGCCAACAAAATGATTTCATCGTCGCTCGATCCTCGTTCCTCTAGCCCTTCCGACCCAGACCTTCCCATTCCCGAAACAGCTGCATCGGCCTATCTATTGTTTCAGTTTCGCAGATGTGCAACGGCTCCAAAACACCGGCGCGTGTCACTCCGGATAACCCGGCGCTAATTAGGCAATAGATGTGCATCAGCGCCGTCTGCTGCACCGATAAATTCCGTAAAACCGATCGTCGATTTACGCCACCTCTTCGGTAACATCGCCGGCTCTTCGTTAGCATCAGCTCTTCGTTAACACCCTTCGTCTAACTGACTGTATCCGCCGTTAGCCGCCAGCAGCAGACGCTATCTGCGCGCCTAAGCTGTCGCAGCTTGATGGAAATGCGAGCATTAATTGGCCGATGATTGCCGGAATCTTGATATCTCCCGGAACAGATAATCGCCGGTTCGAACGAGTGCACTTTGGCGTTCTGCTGCAACAGAAGGTTGCTGTGAGTCATGCAGTCGACACCTACGCGGAACTGTTCATGCTACAGCTCGTACTATAGCTCATAGTACAACGTTGCGATGTATTTCTTGAAGCAGCAGAGAACAGTTTCAATCTAAATTTCAAATCTAAAATAATTTTTCTGGCTTCTGGTATTTCCATTTTATATAACAAAATTCATTCTATGCACATGAGATTGAGTCTCGTGACTCATATAACAGTTACAGGTAAAAGTAATTTTTTAACGTGTTGAAACAATTTTAAAGGCGCCGCAAAATCATCACCCGAGTGCAAAGAATTAAACAAAAGTTGGGACTTTGCAAAAATGCAGGTCGCGCAATTATTACATTGCAAATTTTATGTATTTGTCACAAAAAAGGGAACTACGCTACTCGATTTAAAGCTTCTGTAACTTAGTGTACAAAGATCGTATAACTTTGTGTTTAGGTTTATTTTAAAGGGTCAACTTTATAATTCCATCTAGTTATTATAGCTTATTCTACATAGTCTATGTTCTGTTAGAGTTTTCAAAGTTTAGAAGTCTCCATGAAAATTACGAAATTATTTTTTGTGTTTGCTGCAGTGCAACCTAATGAGGAGATGTGTTAGTTTGATTATGAGCATTATGAATAGAGCTGATCCTAAAGAGGACACTTCACTTTATAACTGCTCTGTACAATTTAAAAAAACGCTGCTTGAACTAGACAGATTCCAAATTACGAAAGACGACTTCCAATTCTTTTTCAATTTTATGAACGAAAAGTTTTATGGAAAGATCAAGATTATGTCATAATTATGCCAGTAACTTTGTTACATTGTTTTACACAAAGTTACACGACTGAAAAGATGAACATTTCAATCCCAAATTAACGATTCTTCAATTATCTGAAATAGATATCTTCGAATATGAAAATAATAATAACTAGGTTGCGTAAAATTGTCCGAAAGTGTGTAGTAATTTAATTTTTCCAAAATAACACGACCATTTCGTGAATAAATAATTCTGCAACAATGCGACGTTGCTAGAGGGTGATTACTTGTGTAGCACGTGCACACATTCGAAAGAAAGTCGTTGCGAAAGAAACGACAATGGTGCGTCAACATGGTGAGATGCGAGAACATGGAGAAAATCTCGAGATAAAATTGCAAAAAGTGGCGGAGGGTGTGAGCGGGTGTCCCGTTCACGCGTCACGAGCGATATTTAAGCGAACGAGGCGCGCGCGCGCGCGCGGGGCTTCCTATCCGTCGCGCTCGCCGTCGGATTACTCGTCTTGTATGGCAGCGATCGTTATCGCGGCTCGATACCGCTCCCAATGGCAAATTACACGGTTAAACACGGCCCGAAACGAGGGAGGATGCGATCGGGACGCACCTTTAAAGATTCCAATCTCGTCGGCGTAACGAGTTGTGGCATGCCCCGTTGCGTCTTCACACTCTCGAGAATTCCGTCGTCGATTCGGCGCGGCTGTTCGGGGTCCCGATGGTTGCCGATACGAAACCCCGGCCGCTTTCGAAATCATCGGATCGTGCGATCGAAGCCCCGCGGATAACGTTTACACGCGAGCTACCGTGTCGTCGGGACACGGCACCCGCACAATAATTGCACGATAATTGCACGGCTCCCACCCGTATCCATTGTAGACCGCGTCCGAGTGGATTATTAACCCCTTGAGAAACAGCTTTCCTCGAGAACCGCTCGACGCGACGGATTATCCGCGGTCCCCGCTGATCAAAGGAAACTTTGATTCGCGGCGAACTGTTTGTTCGGCGATCCGATCGAATCGGCGCCCCCTATTTTCGGAATGTTGCGTCTTGTTTGGAAACTGGAGATGATGCGGACTGCTGAACACCGGGAGAATGCTCTCTAATGGGAGACCTGCTTCTTTAGAATGGTACTTGTCGCTTGCGAGGAAAGTAAGACGCGGATTTTAGGAGATACTGAGGGGTGTAGTGGCACGGATGATGTTCTTTTCTGATAAAATGGAAACGAATATTTTGCAGGCGTGCAAAGTGAAGTAATGTTAATCATATATAATAATTGTATATTAACTGTATAATAATTATATATGTGATTATTATATTACATAAGATAATTATATTAAACCTAGTAATTATCTTACATATGGTAATTATTATTATTATTATTATTACACGGTAATTATATTTGATAATTATATTATATTGTATATAATTATTATATAATATCGATGTTTCTTCATTTTAAACGAGAAACTGCTTTGATAACAAAAAACCTAAGATATCAATAAGCAACAATTTGACTAACAATAAGTCTCTTCCACTTTTTGTTGCACAGTTGCGCCAAACGAAGCAGTAGGATTCATCTACAGCATCCCAAAGGAATTTCCAGATGTAGGATCATCCTTTCAGGTACAAAATACCATTCTCGAGTAATAGTTGCAGAAGATATAGTCCTAATTCCGGAAAGACAGATTTTTTCTTCGGCAGATACAGATCGAGTGGGACACAGAAGGTCTTGCAGGTACGTAATGCTCCGCATTGTATTGCGTCACCGGCATCAAGTTTGCATTCTCGTTTTCGCTTTTTGATCGAAATCCTACCTGTTCCACGAGATTGCAATCTCAAAGTAGCGTCCTCGGCAAGAGAAACTGCGAGAGCAGCTTCGACCTAAGGGATTCGAAATTTAAGAGCAAACACCGTTTTCATCGAGTCATTACATCATCTATATTGTGCCAATTAACACAGTGATTAAATATCACAGTAATTAATTTGTAAAAACTACCACAAGCTTCATACTTTCCAGCAAATATATCACTTTATTAGACGCTGTATTTCCTGAAACATTTTTTAAATATTTAGATGTTCGTTTTTGTTAACACTTTTCCGGTGAATCGTTTGTTATGGAAACCAGTAATTTATTATCTATTATTGAGATAAAAGCGTTAGGTTATACTACTGTAAGCTCTAATATTATTATCTTAATATCTTCCGCTATTAATAAAATAAATAAAATAAAAATAAAATAAACAAAATAGATAGAATAAATATTGTTTAATGCTAATGTTACGAAAATATAAAAATGTTAGTGTATTTAATTATCCTGTAATAATAGAAACGTTTACGGCCGAGTGACCGGACGATAAAGTGTAAACTTGACACTTCACAGTGTTCCATAAATTAGTTGCATTATTACCCGAATGGTAACAGGGGAATACATAAGAAAATAGAAGCTATCGAATGACGTATGAAACATAGTTGTTAGACAATCTTTACACGAGAAATTTAAATCGAAATTGTAACCGCCGGAACCAATGAACTATCGTAATATTTAAACTTTTTACAATTTTTATTATAATGTATATTTGAGAAATAGTCTTTACAATTATTGCAGCAACTTTGAAACAAAAAATTGTTGAAAACCGATTATTTTGACCGGCTTTTGAACGACTTTTACAAACGAAATTATTAAATAGATGTCACGATTAGAGCATAAATTATAATAGAAATGGCAGAAAGTCTAAATAAATTTAGTCTTGTCATTCTTTTAAAGCAAAACGCGGAGCCACTGTTCGAGCTCGGTAGGTATAGTGTTAAAAATACACGCCATCTTGTAAAAAAATTAAAATTATTTGGTAAAATGTCGATATATTGTCATGTGGCCTAAAAGTTTCACGGATCCATAAAGGGTTAAGCACACCACTATGAACCTGTACTTAATACCATGAACATGAGTACACTTAAATAAAAGAGAACTCTGGCGGACATTTTTTTCATTTTTAAAATTATTAACCAAGTAATCGATTGTTCACCCATTTTAGAACTAATAAAACTAAAGGTTCCTGCTAGAGCAATACGGAGAAATGTATTTCATGTAGATTACTTTAAAACCAATTTGGGATCTCAAAATTGTATAACCAGAGCGATAAGAACAGCAAATAAACTTAATACAAAAATCGACTTCTTTGACAATACATTGAGCCAATTTACAAATGCAGTAACTCTAGCCATTAAAACACACACTCTGTAATTTCTTCGTGACACACTATTATATTGTAATTTTTAATTTATATTATTTAAATGTATTCCGGACTATGTATACATCACCTCTATGTAACACAAAAGGGCCTTATTAGCCCGTTAATAAAGAATAATAATAATAATAATAATAAACTAGTCGCTAATCGGATGAGCCTCTGGGAGCTCCGTGATCCGTTTATCGGTCGGAAATAATTTCGTCGGTGGCCGAATCCCGAGGAAAATGATAAAGGATCGGTGTTTCTTCCTCGCAGCAGGCCAGATTGTTCGACTTCCGATTGGAAACGCGGGAGTGTTCTTTACACGGGCGTTACTCTGCGGTAACGACGGCACCGGGCCCCAATAAGTTACGGGCCGCCTTGACTCTTCCCGGCCAATCTAAAGAGCAGTAACGACACACAGCATCCGTGAGCTAACGGTCTGCCCCGGTGCCTGTAAAGAGTTTAACTGGTGGGACGCAATAATTCAGGTCGGTCTATGGTCAGCGCGGGCCGGCCTGAAAGGGCTAAGATATTTATGGGTTGCAGCTGATCTCGGTCCACATTCAGTTTTTCTCTCCGAAAACCGAGGGCGAGACTCGCCGCAGTGTCTCCCGCGGCCGCCGTCTTCCCATTACAATGCCTAGCACGCGATCCCTTTTGCCCTTTAATTTCACCAAGTTATGGGAAACGGGTGTCTCGAAGCTGCAGCGAAGCAGACGCGAAAGGCGAACTCCCGAAATTGTGCCACTTACTTAACTGCCATCCGCGTTTTCGAGCTCTCGATTAATCAGAATTAGTCCCGTTTGCGGTGCGAGTGGACTGCAGGATTTGATGCATTTGTGCAGAAGAAATATAGAATATTTTGATATTGTTTTTCATTTATTAGGATCACTAGACTGCGGATCTTTATTCAAAATACAAATCCTCTTTCGTAAAAAATTGGAGTAATCTAAAAGTTGCAGTCTTTCTTTAACTTCTTGGATGCGGCTCAACTTTGCACCGAGCTCTTTCTTTGTACGGTGAACTTCGTCACGAATTACATGTGAACGATACAACGCTGCAATGTGTGACGGATTGTTATCCGTCATTTATCCGTAACGACATTTCGTTCTCTACGCGAGCAGATTGAAATGAAGTTTCTCGTGATTATATTGTACAAATTATAATTTTTCTTAAAGACATGATACGTTTATTTTGATGTTAATAATTTACTTTAATAATTGATAATACATTTGAGAATATTATACTTTAAAATATGAAATATTAACGAGTTACAAATATTTCAATGTAACAGGTTAATAAATAACAGGAAATAATGTATGAAAATATTCGCAAAATCAGACATCAATAGTATATTGTTCACAAGGTATTAACAAGTCTCTTAAATCTAGAAGTTTTTCGGATGTGTTGTAATTTATTGTTCATGTCCACACGTAGAAGTTTACAAAATTTGTCTAAATGTTTGTAAACTTCTTCCATGCAATTGTTGAAATTGTATGTGATTTGAAGGAGCACAAACCCATTTCTTAAGAGTATCCCGATTTGTCCTCGGACGCGCTACTAAAATGTAAAATTACATATCAATGGACAGGTAAAGGCAGCAAGACTAGGAATATTGATGTAGAGGAAGGTTGAAGGAATAGTTTTCCGTTGAGATTCCAAGACACATTTATCCTATTTTGATAAACATGACTTTAAAGTTTATCGAACGTATACATTCGATTCTCCATGAATGTCTAACTTCGAGACAACAAAACAAGACATTACGATAAATAATTAAACCATATGTCACGGGGATTTATTAGCCGTGAATAAAAAAAAGGAATATCTAGGATCTAGGAATAGATCCTGTTATTAAGATCTTCTGATCTTATAATATTAACGTATCTTTTAAGAGTAGATTATTCTTATTTCGCGATTTTTGGGTAGAGCCGTAGCGATATCAAAGGACACAGATATTACGTTTGAAAGACTGAACTTTATTCATTAGTCTGTTGGCCTTTTTATACAGAGGTTTGTATGGAGTGGGGTAACTTAGAAAATGCTGCCCTCAGCGTTGCAGCTATAGCCGACCGGTGCGGAATGTGTTAGCTGTCGTTACACATATAAAAATCAAAATAACAAGTGTTTAATATCTTCAATCTAATAATGCATTCATATTCACATTTATTGCCGTGAACCTCGAATAAACTGATGTTAAAGGTACGGCGATATAACAGGAAAATGCTTGAGACAACGAAATGCTGTCATACTAATGTGTTCTCTGGATATTAGGGGTTACTTTTTTAGTTTCTTTTTTCAATAATCTTTTTTCAAGACTCTAGATTACGAATATGTTATAAAAGGAAAACAGATTTTTCGACTTATTTATATTGCTCATCAAATCATTGTGCGCTACGCTGCTGTCCGACACTCTCGGCGCATGCGTCACCTAACCTACTCCTTGAGTAACTTATTTTCCTGCGAACACTGATCCCATCACCGATCGCATCACTCAGTACGCATGCGGAGAGGAGATTCCGGCAATACCGTGGCGCGGCGACAGTGTCCACACGGCGTAGGCGGATTAGGGGTAACGAAAGCTGGAGACGCAACGGAGAAGGTAGCGGGGGGCTAAGGTCTTGATCGCGTTTCACGAGCTACCACCTTTGAATACCTCGGCGAGTTCCATTAGCGCTGCCAGCGATATCCTGTCAAAGAAAACATTCTGTAGCGACTCCTGTGCCGCGGTCGCCAAAACACCCGGGCCGATTCAAAGGGGTTTCCAGGTCTGTCCTGTCCTCCCCGCTTCGATACGATTATGTCATAAAAGGTCCGCGATTCGGCTGCAGCTTCGGTCCACGGTTCCGCCGAGCCGCATCGAGAAAACCCACGATGAAAGAATTCCTTTCCCCGTGAAAGGGTTTCCTTGGTGCGGACGCGTTCGAACGTCCCGAGGACGGATTTGCTCCGGCATGTTTGGACCGCGCGCCTCCTAGCGTTTCAGCCCGTTGTTCGAGACTTTTTTCGGGTAAACAAGCGGACTTAGGGCTGATTGAGCCGCCATAGGTGTTTGGTGTTGGTCGAAATTGCGCGCTCGACGCGGGAAGCTGGTCCACAGTCACTCTCGAACGACTCGACCTCTTTTACAAAACGAGGATCTTTTTGACGAAACTTTAACCGAGTATTCTTAGAATAATTTATAATTCCTTCAACGATTATTGAATCGAATACGAGGTATATAAAATGAGTTTAACTGTTAATTTTTCCAGGAGTAATTTTTAAAAACCACATTTCTTCGGATTGCTGACTAGGTTTCGCGAGACGATAGCTTCAATAAGTGAATGCAGACAATTTAGGAGATACCATTAGGTATGTTTGAGAATAATTGTAATTTTGTTTATTGATTTTTCTAACATATCTTTTGAGGTACTCCTTTCAAACACGTCAAATATGTGCTATGATCACGTCGGCCTCTGTATGTGCTCCGACCCAAATGGGCTCAACTGACATTACTATTTTCGACACGTGTCGTTACTTGACGCGAGATCGAGTTCCACGACGATCATCGGGGATCTCTTACACATCCCTTTTTCATTGTGGTATCATCCTGTGTATATGGAACTATCGATCGAATTTTAGCGGTCTAGTTTTCACTTTATAAGAAATGGCAGACAATTCTTCGATCGCCAGAGCATATTCGAATATAAGCGCATAACAATAATGTTCAATAATAATTTTGTGTTTTGATGAATGGTAGACGGTTCTTGCAGATTGTAATAAACTGTACATGGAAATCGTTTTGATTTTGTTTTTGAAACAACAATTTTTAAGAAAATATAAATTTTCGAAGTACAACATTTTTCCTGCTGGATTATTACAAGATACGCGGATAATTCTTACGTAGAATAATTATGTATACTCTTAAAAATCTAATTTTGATTTTAAGAATTTGTAATGCTTCGACAAGAAAAGCCAGGTCAATGATTTTTACGTAGAATGATTCTGCGCACTCTTCCAAATGTGACAGTATATATTTACATAACATTATAAACATCTAAGCATATTTAAAAAATTGTTTAACTGGAAACTTTACCAAGGGCGATACAACAATCGTAGTACAATTTTAGGTTCAAAGATTTATTTTACCTGAACAATAAAAGCTATATAAACGTCGCTTAGACGCAAAAATTCGACAGACACTCCTAAATGTAATATTATATTATTCCGTAAAATTATAAACATTTAGAATGTTTACACAATTTTTGAAGCGAAGGCCAACCATCAGCTTCCCTCGGACACTTTTCAGAAGATTGAAGATCCGAGGCAAAAATCCAAATGTCCTCATAATGGAGTGAACCTTCCTTCAAAATGAAGATCGTATCTCTCTAGGAGGATATCGATAACCCATCGAACCCTCCGTCATCCGCGGAGAAGCCGCTGTTCCTGTCCATCGCGAGCTTGTTATTGATTTTCGTCTCCCCAACACGTGCTAAACATAGAAACACAGTTTACGTAGATTCGGACTGGTGTGTCCGTCGAACACACCCGAAATTCCGGTTACCAATACGAGATCCTCTGGGATTCGACACGTTCGAATCACATGTGGGGTAGAACAACCACCGGTCCTGCCGGAGGATCAACTTCCTGTTCTGTTCGTGGCACGCGGCGGCGTCTTCGATCCCCGAGCTGGCCAGTTGGAACGTGTTCCACTGATATTGATGCATCGTTTCCTTCTTCACGACGGTTTATCTCTCGTAATACGAGCATAGTTTAACCGACGAGAGCCTAGCCTTACCCATGTTCACGAACAAGATGGCAGTCGGTCTTCCAATAATTCTAACATTAATTGCATTCTTCGTCTGCGAGTATGATTTTAATGATCTCGACCGTATATTGCATCGGATAAATCTATGCAATTTTTTATTAGGCTTCTGAACATTGCGACTCTCTCAAACAATCTTAACTGCTCTTATAAGTTCTCAGAATGTCATTGAATAATTTTTATTACCACATTTAATCTTGTTAAAAAAATTCTCGAGTACCCTCGCAACTTTCTAATAACTAATCAAATAATTTGTATTGCCATAAGTTACCCAAATTCCTTCGGCCACGGTGAAATATAAAGAAAGAGACTGAAAAATGACTGAACGATTTGCGTCCGATTTGAGTCTGTAAATTTTCGGATTTCTGCTCCGGAATTTGTCGAAGGAATCGAAGTAAAAGTGAAATCGTTTCCCGGAAGAATCGAGAAGAAGGTTGGTTCGATGTCGCGGCAGTCGCAGATAAATTTCCAAGGAGAGCGAGCGTATTCCGGGACGCCGGCTATAAAAGTGTTACGAGTACGGCTGTCAGCGGCGCCATAATTGAAGATTAATCGTCGGTGTGGGTGTCAAGGCTGATCGGCAAAGTAAAAAAAGTGCACCGTGAAAGGAAAAAAGGCACGTAGGGCAGGTCGGCCGGGTCCCCGAGGCACGACCCGATTTTTCCCGCCTTTTGTGCCCGGGACAATTACTCACAGATTAGAGCAAGAATTTGCGAGGTGGAAGCCAGAAAGGGACAATCTCGCTCACTTGATCTTTACATTTACGATAGCAGTCTTCTCGGAGCCGAGGGCCATTCATGCGACTACTGTGAAATATCATCGTCTTAGTGGGAGCAGATTCTAAAGCGAGCTTCTTTTCCGACACTCGGTGAATCGAATCGAGGAATCTACGGATCTCACACATTCACCCTTCACATAATTATGGACAGTGCTCAGTGAATAGATTGCATTCTGTTCTTCTGCGCAATGTTGCTGGAATGTACAAAAATCGGATATTCAAAATATTTTCTACATTATTAATAAGTACACTGTTATTTTTAATACGTACTCACCGTTTTCTAACAGCTGTACCAATTTAGGTAATTTTCGTGGAAATAAACAACTTTACTAAATTGATATCGCTGTCGTTTTCAATGAAATTAGTTTAATAGTTAATTATTAATATCCTTAAAAATAGACAATATTTCAAAATTGACACTACTATCAGAAAAAGGTAAATAGATACGTACTTAAAAATGACAGTACATTCTTTAATCTAATTCTTGTAATAATTTTATTTTTACATTTTCACCTTGTAATCATTGTATTTTTTATTTTTCCCTTTTATCGTTTAATTTTTTTATTTTTATCTTGCAATCATTTTATTTTCTCAAATTTCACCGACTCATTTTTCTCATAAATTTATAAAATCCGCAGCGATCAATGAACATTTTGTTTAAAAAACCGTAAATGAAGATATGATTACTAGACAGCAGTTTTTATGTAATCAACAAGAAGACACATCTGTGGTGAAATTAAAATAGAAATGTTATTGTTTTTCACTAACGGACAAGTTCTTCTGTATTTGAAAAGTTTGAACGTGCCTTGGATGCATAAAGATCTGCAGTCCGACAGCTGCGAATTTTTAATCTTTTAAAACTTTCTTCGATCTTTCGTCAAAGATACAATTTTGTATGAGACTTTATTTCTTTATTTGTTTCTTCTTTAGATGTTTCTTGTGACTTAACAAATGATGACTGGCCGCGAAAACGTGTTAAAAATGCGATAAAATTAAGAATAGCGTTGCTGAACCTACGGTATGGAGTTAGCTAACACAGGAGCTTCTTTTTAGGAACATCCGAGATTATAAGGCCGCCGTAGGTCAAGTAGGCGTAACAGTATGGACCGGATGTTCGCATGGTCGAAACACGAGACAGGTCTAATTTCTTCGACGACAGTCTTCGGAAAAGACAAAAAAATGAGGGAAAGGGAGAAAAGCTCGAGCCGGACCCTTTGGTGGACCAGAAGAAAGGGGCGACAGGAAATTATAAGTCAAGATCCGAGTCTCACGGAGTCGTTTTGCAACAGCCAGGGACAGTGGCAACGGGGAAACCTGCTGCGCTCTTTAAACTGTTCCAGACACGTCCCTGTGCTCCACTTTCTACACTACAGATTTGATTATTTAAATCTTGCGGCTCCTTTTTATAATTGTCGACGATCGGCGACTATAAAATCGAGTAGCTAGGTTCGAATAATCGTATCCCCGCTTCTGAAATTATCCATTTTTGTTTACGAGCTGAGAGGCAGTTACAGAGAATTTATTGTAAATGTTTCTCATCGAAATCAATTTTGTATTTTTGGTCATATCTTGATCAAGATAATTGTAAAATAAAAATGCAATTACACTTGAAGCTGTTTTTATGTGATGAATAGGGTCAGTATAAAGAAAACGTAGAAAGAAAATATAAATAATTAAAAATTGTCACCATTAAAATTACAGGAATGGTTGTAACAAATTAATTCCGTAACAAAAAAAAATATTTTTGTATACAGTATGAGTAGGGACCGTATAAACAATGTCTTATATACAGAATAATTAAAAACCTCAGGATGTAGTTAGAAATTGCTTGTCGATACATGATACAAAAATTAATTTATATCTTTCAATATTTTATTTACATATAAATACTTTTCAATATTTCATTACTCATTTTGTAATTATTATTTTAACGGAGAATTTGTTCATATGCCGCGTAAAAAAGTTAGCATAAAAAAGACTACACACTTCTTATACATATTATGTATTTCGATGGGGAATTTTTTCATGTACCTCTTAAAAAATCCTATAATAAAACTCGTGCAAAAAAGATCGCACAAAAGAAGACCGCAACAGGGAACAGGTATGATCAACTACGCAACGTGGATCGCGTTTCTCGCTAGTAAATAATGAACAACGAAGATCAGAGGTACAGTGAGCATGCTGTTTGCAACTTCGTTAATGGACCGAAAGTAAAATTGCAGCTGGAAAGTGAGCAAGGCTTGTCTGTTTTATTAGCGATCGTTAATATCGGAGCTGAGAGAAATGCCACCGGAGCACGTCTCCGGATGACATAAGTACGTCTTTATTCTCGACTACCATCCATTATGATCTCAGGTGACACCATTAGACAGCTTTACGTCTTTCCTCGAGCCGCTCTCGCCCAGGAACTTCCTCGCGCGGCTAACTTTCGTCGAATAAATGTATCTTCGATGATCTCTTCGCAGAGAAGTCCGCACAGAAATGTGATCCACCGTTGATTAATAACTTTCTTGTCCATTAATACGTCGTCATTTATTGTCTTACCGAGTGACAAACCTCGGTGTTCATGGTAACCCAGTTACAAGACGCGGTTCATCCAACATATCACTTAAAGTGCTCTGCTGGCTATGTTATACAGCTGTTCTAAATGAAACTGCTAATTCAAGGACTATTCATGAATTTTGTACAATAATTGAAGGTAAAATACAAATAAAAGAGATTATTGTATTATGAATCACCTACTTTATTAGAATATTAATTTTACTAAAGTCATACTTAATTATTTTATTAGAATATTTATTATACTAAACTTATACTTAACTACTTTATTGGAATATTGATTTTACTAAAATACTTAACTATTTCATTAGAATATTCATTATCAACTAATTTACTATAATATTAATTACCAACTACTCTAGTGTAATATCAATTATTCCAAACTTATACTAAGCTATTCTATTATAATATGAATTATACTATAATATATGTATACTAGATTATTTCCTTATGTTGCTATACATTGATACCACACCAGCTGCATGTTTAATCCAGTTCGACATCAGGAGATCCGATTATATCAATTCCAGCAACACCTGACAAGAAGAAACTCTCAATCGGAAGAGATTAACTCTATCGCTACTCGACAATGAAGACGTTCAGACGGTTCGCTGAAGAGCATCGCTTTACTCGCGACATTATGTTGGTCACAGCATCCTCAATTTCGCATGTGTAATTTGGGTCTCGTTAGCGCGATCACCGCGCCCGAATGGCAGCGATCAGGTATCACGATAGCGGTCGACCATCTGGTTGACACCTCTCGAGTAGCTTAAAATTATCATTACCATCGACAATCGACAGGCGCGGCACACCTAAACGCGCGCGAAGCGACGCGACAGTTGCGTCAGCGGTCGGTCAGTCCGTTAGTGGTCGATGCGGCAGATGTTGCAATGCTGGTTATATGCACGCTAGACGAGTGCAGCGGCGGTGCAGCTTCGCGCAGGCTTATGGGTTCGTCGCGTCCGTTACGAACTCGTCTAGCTACGGAGACGTCAACGACGACCGAGAGAACAATTTTCTCCCCGCGTCCCCACGCGCTCTTAATCCTACCACGATTTCATGCGTGCCTTTTTCTGTTATTTCGACGAAACCCTGCTTCCTCTGCGATGTTTTCCAGTTTCCTCGAGTCTCGCTCCTTCTATTTTCTTCAAGCTACGTTCCTGTATACCTTGAGGTGCGCTCAAATTAAACTACTCACGCATGATTCAGGGTTTCTTATGGTGTTGGAAGTATTGACATAACTTAAGCGTCAACGTGATCAATTTCTGATTATTTCTTCTATAGCTAATGTCTAATGTAAGATTTCTGATTATTTCTTTTATAGCTAATGTCTAATGTAATATTTCGCTTCTGAGATATAATTGTTTTCTTCCGGACTTTATATATCCCTTTAAGGTTCTCAGTCGATAATTATTTAAACCCGTGAAGAGAATTGTCGATATTGAGGAATCTATTATAGAATTCTTATATGATCCTATAAATAATATATTTCAGAATATATTTAGGTTCATTTATTCAATTTTGAGGAACATAAACTGTAATTAGTTTGTTGAGTTGAAATTTTGTAGTGACGCAATAAATATTTCATAAATCTTTAGAACATTCAGATGAGAAATATTAGTCAAAGTAAAGTGAATCAAACGATCGTATATCTTCGAATAAATAAAAAGAACGAGAGGAAGTGGTAACCTGAGTTGAACGAAGAAGAGAAATTAAGAAAAGTTAATACACACTGTAAAGTTATGCATCAATATAACACACAGGAAAGACAGCATATATTAGAATTAAAATCTCATGTTCATAAATGAGATTGGAGTCAAGTACGTAAATTGTTTTTATTGTTATATTTGCACTATATGGTAATATCAATAGCTTATTTAATATCTCCGAATTATTCAAAACATGTATCAGTAATTTAGATTCAGATAGAAATTTAATATTGAAACATCTATTATTATTATCATATAATAGACGACCGATTGTAAATATTGTGCAGTAGGTAATCTGTAAACAAAACTGTGATTTTCAAGGTAATAAAGACAAAATTTAATGTTAATATAATTTAGTTATAACTTGGTGGCTTTATACATAGCATTTTTATATTGAAATAATTTTTTCGTATTCGAAGATATTCGAAATCCAAAACTCTAAACATTTATCTCAATTTATTAATGGTTTTCATTTTTTCTCTGTTTTTTTATTCTTGGTTATATAACAATTAACTATTTTTACATAAATTACTCTATATTTTAAAATTGTTGTGGTTTTACGGGAATAACTGAATAAACTACACGCTGGGCACTATTAGGAACAATATATTTATTATAATATGTTGGATGGATATGGATTTACGAAACACTAATATTGCCGGACGATCCTGACTCTACACGTGGGACGCTAGGAATCGGACAGATGCAAGTGAAAAGCTCGGTGTCTTTTGTTTCGGTTGAGTGGATAATTTGGCGATCCTCGTTGCCAACAAAAATTAGTTTTCTGTAACAAATAATTTTTGCTTCTCTTCTGACTGTTCTATATTATGCAATGGATATTTAATACGTTAGTATTGCAAAACAAATGTTACTTTTTATTTGAAATTAGGTGACAAGTAAATACCATGACAACTAAATAACAAACAATAATATTTAATAGATAATTAATAAGTATCAATAAAATTGTATTTATGAGCAAGAAATCCATTTTGTCTTAATTACTTTATTTAGTTCTATATAAATAACAAGTAATTATCATTTAAACAATCATTTCAATTCACTTAAATAAAATTCAACTTTGATCGCTACTATATGCACACTAACAAGCGACTTCTTCGACTCGTCCGACCAACAACTTCCCTCGAATACAACTCATCAAGACTACATCCTTCCTGCAGGAATGAGACGCTGCAAAAAGCACTAGAAATCTGCGAGCAACTATCCCGATTCTGATCAGGCACCACCAAAGATCCCGAGCAAGGCTCTGAATAGGATAATCAAAGGAAACAGCAGCCAGAAGCGATAGGCTTTCGCCACAAGATTCGAAGACCTCTGCAGAACTCTGATTTATTGGCGCGTGGGCAAAAAGTCGGGCCGCCTCGGGCCGGGCCGTCCCGCGTAACCCTTACTTAACCCGAAGACGTCCGTCCGGACATCCCAGCGTGCGGACCAGGACCACCGCAGCCAATAACGAGAACCATTTGGACGGGCTATTGTTGTCTCCGCGCCGTTTGTGCCGTAACGAGTCCTGTTGCAGCTCCAGTTTTCGGATCGGAAGGCATCATTTTTAACCCAGCACGACAGAGAGACTCGGCCGGAGCCTGTCCACGGCGCTATCCTTTTGTTGGCCCCGCGCATGTGGCGGCCGAATTGCATGGATCCGGGACACGGTCTTGTTTCTTGTTCCGAGTATCGCGTCCGTTCCCGGGAAAACGACCGTGCGACCAAATTCTTGCTTCCTGGCGAGCTCACAGCTGATCGGGCACCGTGTTTTTTTTCATCTCCGGTTTGTAGACGGCCGGACGCAGCCTTTTGCTCCTCGAGATGCTGGACCTACGGCTGACTGGACTCGTGGTGAGCTGGGAATGAATTGAGTTGTAGCGCTGGATGCGCGAACGATGCGAGCGTTGCAGGTGATGCATGCAGTGCAAGTGCTGCGAGCGATGCTGCAGAAAATAATGCGAGTGGTGCTCGTGAAAATAATACAATTTTTTCTCCCGTTTCATGGAAAGCCGAGGCACCGAGTGAAACTCCGATTCGAAGAAGGCTTCCCAATTACGTGGGAGCGAAAGGCAATCTTCTTCTCAGCAAGATCTTTGCCTTAATTACTCCACAAACGTTTCTCGACCAAAAAAAGTTGCTACTAGTAGACCTAATATAACATTCGTTCGTATAAAATACCTACTGTAAAATTATTTAAAAAGTTAGATAAAAAAAGTAGCAGCTAAAAGATTCATTACAAAATTTGTTTTAAAGAAATAATTATTAAATGACTGGATACAAAAGTCGTCTTAAAGAAGTAGCTACTAATGGCCTGAATATAACATTCGTCTTCAAGAAATAGCTAGTAAAAATATCGTCTTAAAGAAGTAGCTACTAGAAGCGTGAAATTAGATTTCGATTTAAAGAACTAGCTACTAAAAGACTCAATATAAAATTTGTCTTAAATAAGTCGCGAGCTGAGAATGAATTGAGTCGTCGCGTTGGATGTGCGAGCGGTGCAAGTGATGCAAGTACTGTGAGCGATGCTGCAGAAAATAATGCAAGCGATGCTGCAGAAAATAATGCGAGTGGTGCTGGAGAAAATAATGCAAGCGATGCTGTAGAAAATAATGCAAGCGGTGCTGCAGAAAATTATGCAGTGACTGGAAGTCGAATTCGGCCGCGTGTTATCGTTGGATTAACAAACAGAGCAGAATGCAGTGTACGATGAAGTAATTTTCATTGAATTTGAGGACAGAAATGGTTTTGCCGATCCTTTGTACTTTGTAAAGGTTCAAATTATGGTAAGGACTATTTTATTGTAGAATTAATTTTTTTGGAGATTTTATAAGATTAAAATGAATGAATTTTTCATGATAGTAGGTTTACTTTGCTACAAAATGTCTAAAATACATTTCTCTAATTTTGCTATTACTTGGAATGGCAAGAGAGATAAAAACTCTTTGTTTTTGATTTTTGTATTTGAACCTATACTGATATATGAAAATAGATATTTTTAACATAATAGAAATTGTTATCATTTATTGCAAGATTTTGCAAATAGAATGCACCGAATATTACGCTAAACAACATTGTAGCACCCCACATAAACAAAATATCGGTAATAGAAAATATAAAATATTGAATAGTAAAACATGAAAAACACCCACGTGCTATGAGTCACAGGTTAAATTAATTTACCAAATGTCCATCGGAGGAACTGTAAAGCTCTAATAACATAATAAAAAGAAGAAAGGAAAAATTTCATTGCAAGATAAGGAAACTACACAGACATAGTACAATACTGTACAATACAGACCCAGAAGTAGTACAATAACATTATCAAATTGTATAAACGTTTATGTTATTTTTAGATTTGATCTACTCATTTTTATCGGTCTACTTATATGCATACTGAACATTCAAATTTGAAAACAGATATTAATAAGAAAATAAGATATAAATAATAGTAGTTAAGAAATAAAAGTTCTTCCAGAATGTTTATCAATCAATTACAAAGTTAAAATTTATAACAGCATTAACGGGTTAATTTAAAAGCTAACCTAAAGCAAGTAATAAAGTAAATAAATAAAGTAAAGTTAATAACGTAAAGAAATAGCTCAGAAGCTAGAAATTTACTAAATAACTTGTACAGTTTTACAGTGAAATTACAGTTAAATTCAAGTCCTGGAGGAAACTGTCCTCCGCTTAAAAGGAATGGTATTATTTCGTGGATCGTATGGGGATAGGAAAGGAGGCAGGCGGAAAAGTCCCCGGGCAACGGGGACGATCGGGTCATGGATGATCGAAGGACACAGTGCGAGGCGCAGGTATTGGTCCTCGAGGTGGCGTCATTTGTATCGGCAGAAATATGTGGCATCCGACGCTAGGATATTGATGCGCATCAGGAGGGGTTGTCATTGTTGTACCCCGCCGCCCGCTCCACGTCCAGTCTCTCTACCCCCGAAAGTCTATGCCAAGGGACGAGAAAGAAAACTGCACTTGATGTATTGGAACTTTTGTACCTTCCACGACTGAAGCCTTGCGCAACACCCGGCACGTCCTTTTATTGGAGGTTCGAGGATGCAGGCTCACCGCGAGCCACGGATAACTCACCTGCCTACCAACGTTTTTGCCGATACGCAGGCAAGTTAATGCGCTGGTGTCTGCAGCCTACGATTTCCATCTTTGTCGATTCTCGTGATAGCAGCCAGTCGATTATAACTACAGCGTCTACGTCGATGTTTTCATTTTACAAATTGAGTCGATGGAATTATTCCTTTTTGGAATTGTTTTCAGATGCGAATAACACATGTAGGTCACCGACGCCTTTCAGATATTTTATTATATTTTATTGCAGATTTTTCCAGACAGATATCGATTTTTGCGGATTTACCCGTTGAAATCTGGCACTATAAAAAATTCCTCTTTTTCATGCTCCAAATAGAAATATGTATATAAATGTTAAAAGCAAAAATAAAGAAATATTGAAAGCACAAATATGTACATAATGCATAAAATGGTTTAATAATGGAACTAGGTTCAAGAAAAGCTTGTTAAGTTGTTACAAATTCAAAAACGAAATTTAAGTAACTCAAATTCGTATCCAACAAAATTTAACTAACAAAATTTAGCGAACGAAATTTAGCGAACGAAATTAAGCCAACAAAATTTAGCTAACAAAGTTAAGCCAACAAAATTTAGCTAACAAAATTAAGCTAATAAAATTTAGCTAGCAAAATTTAACTAACGAAAATTTGTATCTAACGAATGGAAATATTTGATGCTTTTCTCTTCAACAAAGACTTCTTCCAAAATTCGTATCGACTGCCTCTGACAGCCACACAGGCCCAAAAATCGAGAGTTACTCCACGAATAAAAGAAACGTTCCGCCGATTAGAATCGAGCTGATCTACCGTAGATCGTTACCAGCATTCAATTCGAGTTTCTTTCTTCCATCTATAACCGCAGCTCACTAATGGTTCGAGGCTATAGACAATAGGCGAAAATGTTACCACGTGACTGGCCGAAGTTTCCGACTGGTGGAAAAAGGGCAGGCCGAAACGGACTGTAAATCATTTTGAAGATCATTACATTCGCCCTCTCCTCCCACTATTTCGTTCTATCTTCCCTTTTCACGCGGCCGCGGGCATCAACTGCGGTTCTGCTTCAAGCGTTTTAACACGAAAACCGTTTTTCAGATCATTAAATAATCATCGTGCTCCTGCTGAACTCAGAGCTTTGCTTTACGAAACCAATGCAATATATATATTTCAATTATCATTTAAAATGGACGTTTTTAAGTTATTCTTCAATAACAATTCAATAATAATGCTAACAATAATAATTTCTCAATAATTGCTCTATTAGTAATTCAATAATAATTTCTTCAATACTACTTTAATAATAACTTTTTTAATAATAATTCAATAACAACATCTTCAGTAATAATTCGGTTATAATTTCTTTACTAATTTCTGCAATAATAATACAATGATAACTCTTTCAATAGTATCTCAATGGTACTTCTTTCAATAATAATTTTGTCAACAAACTGGCAATGATAATATCTTCAAAAATAAATATTTTCTGAAGATTAATGAATACGGCGAGAAAGTCGTAGAACACGGTAAAAACGCTAAGTTTCCCGAGCGGCAAGGGGATGCCATAAGCGTGCTCTTCCACTCCCCCATGGTTCTCCCACGCGCCACGAATGCGTTCAGTCGAACACATCCGCGCGCAAATGATGGATGCCACCGCGGTGGCCTAGACCAGAGGTTATTATGAGGCGGTCTCGCGAGTCCACAGGAAACTGTGGAGTCATTCGCGTGGCCTCGCGGTAGCCACGCACAAGATTTCACGGTGAGCATATGGCGCGTGCGGTTTCCAACGTGCAGAAAACTTTTTTTTTCTACCGTTTCATGGAAAGCCGAGGTACCGAGTGAAACTCCGATTCGACGAAGGCTTCCCAATTACATGGGAGCGAAAGGCAATCTTCTTTTCAGCAAGAACTTTGCCTTAATTACCCCACAAGCGATCCTTGACCAAAAAAGGTAGCTTACTAGTAGAGCCAATATAACATTCGTCCTCATGAAATAGTTACTAGAGAGAGAGAGAGAGAGATGTGTCTATAAAATTCGTCTAAAAAAGTAGCAACTGAAAGATTCATTACAAAATTCATTTTAAAGAAGTAATTGCTAAATGACTGGATACAAAAATCATCTTATAGAAGTAGCCACAAGTGGCCTGAATATAACTTTAGTTTTTAAGAGGTAGCTAATAAAAATTTCAATACATAAATTGTCTTAAAGAAGTAGTTGCTAGAACAGCGAATAAAGATTTCGTCTTAAAGAATTAGCTACTACAAGATTCAATATGAAATTCGTCTTAAAGATGTAACAACTAAACTCATTATAATATTCACCTGATATAAGTAGCTACTACGAGACTCGATATAAAATGCATTTTAAAGAACTAGAAACTAAGATACTCGTTATAAAATTACATTTACAGAAATAATTACTAGTAGTCGGCATATGAAGTTAATCTTCAAGAAATAGCTACTCAAAATTTCAATATAAGATTCGTCATAAAGAAGTTGCTACTAGAAGATTGATCATAAAATTCCTCTAAAAAAAGTGGCTACTAAAAGAGTGAAATTAGATTTTGTCGTAAAAAAACTGGTTACTGCAACTCTCAATATAAAATTCATTTTAAAGAACCAGCTGCTAGAAGATTAAATCTAAAATTCGCCTTAAAAATGTAGGTACTAGATTCAATATAAAATGTACCTGAAAGAAATTAGCTACTAGAAGATTGAGTATAAATACTAAGCTATTAAAAATAGCTACTAGAAGATCAAATATAAAATTCGCCTTAGAGATTAGAATATTACTAATTTATTTCAAATCGAAACCAAATTTAATTTTTCTGTTATCAAAGTACAGAAACGAAATTAAATGAAAACAATACAAGAAATAGGAATTGTCTAGATCCATTAAAGAAAGTATTATAATCCTTAAGGATTCGCATAAACTTCAGCTAAATCCTAAGTTACTAGATTTCTGCAACAAGATTCTCAATGATAAATAAAGATTTATAGTCTAGAAATAAACAGAATACAAAATATAGTATAATACAATATAAATGATTAAATATAATTATTATTAAGTATGGTACATTAAAACATATAAAAATGAGGCGATAAAATTTAAAACACTAATAATATTGAATAATTTTCCAACTATTTTCTCCCTTCAATTTTCATTTCCAACAATTAACCAGAGACAATTACGATGCGAGTATAGACAAGTTTTATTTACCACGAAAATCTACAGTACATCAATCACTAAAAGCTCCACCATCATTTCTTACTTCTTTCATTTCCTCTTCACTCTTATTCCGCGTGGTCGTCATTTCGAATTCACTTTCGATCCTCCTCCCCCGGTGACTTTCGATAAACATTTTCCCGAAAAGACCGTCGCAGCTCTCAGGATCGATTAATAGCACATTCCTGAATCGAATCGCAAGTCAGCCGCTATATGTCCCCGGAGTATCGGTTGATTCGTCACCCAGTCACATAGAGATCCGCGTCGATCTGCGCCGAGGATCGACGAAGGGATTTTCTGGAGGAGATCGAACAATGAGGCAGCTGCCGCCAAGATTCAAGCCGGTCGATCGGCGTACGTGGCGGGACGGAATAAATAAGGAGCGCGTGTCTTCTAGATCCTCGATCGCGTGGGGGAGGGACACATTGTGGCTCGTGGCGGTCTTCACATATTCTTACCGGTCCACTGGTTTTCTTTTCTATGGGATCCGTGGCTAGCTCCTCTTCCGGTTTTTACGGCGGTCGACTCGAAACTGTTTAATGCAACATACACGAGCTCTCGAGGTTTCTTAGAAATTGAGAGTTCCATCTGACCTAACCCTGACCCCTGCTAGAACTCTTTGTGCTCTTTTTTCGCTGGCGAAATTAACGCTGGTATCGTTAGCAAAACAAGATATTATTTATCCCAGATTTTTTTGGTCTATTTTTGTTTATGCTATAGGAATTGTGGAAAATTATTGAATGAATAAGTATCATATAAATACTTTTGTCACTAGTGTAACAATTGTGGAAAATTGTTCTGTGAATTTGGAATT
Source organism: Augochlora pura (assembly GCF_028453695.1). NCBI lineage: Eukaryota > Metazoa > Arthropoda > Insecta > Hymenoptera > Halictidae > Augochlora > Augochlora pura. Next base: position 15,789,407 of record NC_135773.1, on the reverse strand, counting down.
TTTATTTATGCGCGTGACGTTGTTTATTGCTGGTGAATGCTTTCAAGATTTTTTAAGGAATTAAATATTTAGAAACTGGTATGTTTAACACCGTTTGACTGATTAAATACACTCAAAAGTAAAATTTAGGCATCCCTAATTTTTGTTCGGAAGTTGTCAATCTTTGAACAACTATAACTCTGTTAAAAGCTATCATAAAATTATGATATCTTGTTTCAATTAGAGCTTGAAACCTCTACTTTACAACATATTCTAATTTCTAATAACCTATACAATTGTCTTGATATAATCTTAACATAACTCTAATATCCTAAATTATGTTCGTGATACCGAAAAAGTGCAAAGTTTAACGCCGTCTATGGAGTTGTGCAAAGTTTTTCCAAGCATGTCGTTCATAGTATCGTCAAGTTTGGACTTTTTTCTTTAATTTGAGGGATGTGTTAGAAGGTTACGATTCTTTTCGCGAAGTATTTTAAACGATAAATGCGCTGTCGGAATTAAAATAATCCAAGTCAAAGGAAGGTTGCACGATCAGATATATGCCTCATGTATATTATATTTCCTGCGTGTTTAGTGTATTTTTAGTATATTTCTAGTGCAAATTAAGTGTTAAATAAGTGTATAAATACGTTCCGTTTGATCATAATAAACTCAACACATTTAGACAAGACATGTAGGATACTACTCTGACGGAGTGTATAATTGTGGAATTTAAAACGCAGTATCCTGAAGCAGAGATTTCAAACTTCAATTATTAGATATTTTATCGTATCTTTTTCAAATTTTATCGAATCTTTTCTCAAATTCTATAGAAAATTTCTTTAATTTCTCGACATTTGCAGCTTTCGAGTTGCATAAACCGTGCTACGCCCTTACAGTAATTGGAAGAGTTAATCTCGGACTGTCTTGTAATTCCCGACTCGATCCACGATTATTCAATACAACGCGAACCTCCTCGAAAGAAGGAACAGGGATAGAATCAAACACAGCGTTCCGATCAATGCAAAATGGCGGCGAGAGCACGAAAACAATCGCGATTCGGAACAAAAGTTGGCGTTCCCCTGGGCAGTTCCGTCGAGGGTATCGCTCGACTCCAGAAGAAAAGCTTAACGAAAACACATTAATAAAAGGATGCGGCTCGAGGGCGAGAGGATTCGAAGAAAGAAGCGATTATGCTTATGGAAGAGACTCGAGTCAGAACCAGGGTTCCGAAAGGGTCGTAACCCGGCAATTATATCGCATCGGTGGAAGTCGGGGAATACACTTGCGGCGGATTCTTGGGGCCGGATAATAACTGATTTTCTTCCGTTCCTGATGACTTCAGAGCCTAGAGAGAGCCAGTCATTCGAGTCAGCCAGTCACTGGCAAACGCTCGCCATCGGCAGGTAAAAAGTACCGGTTGCAAAAGGCAATCTACGGATTAGTTTGAGTGCCCGACGGGAGCCACCGTTTTCACCGGTTTTCGCATGGAAGGAGTTAGAGACAAGCGGGAGAGGAGAGGATATTCCTGCAGGATGTCAGCCGCGATTGCGAACAATGGACGGCCAGCTCCCGGCTCCCAACACACCGTATTATTCATTTTACACTAATATCCGTGAAATGATTTGCTGGACGGGGATCTGCTCCGTGATGCAAATGCTAACTCGGCTGTGGATTCAATCGGCGATCGCTGCGAGAATCCGCTGCAACCTTAATGCCGGGACTCGCTAGGAATATCGTGTTTGGAAAATTCCCGATGTCGACGTGAGAGGATTGGGGTGGGTCACGTGGAAACGAATTGTTTATTAACATTTTTCACAATAAATTTAGGGAATCCGTCAGGACGACCGGTCTTTAATTTTTTCATTTGTGATTATTCAGATCGTAAAGATACAGTTACGAGTTATTTATTTAATATATGCGTTACTTGTGGCTTATGTGTTACGTATCTGTTTTAAACGTCGACTATAGTCATTTATTTATACACTAAACTACAAAAATTCTAAACTATTCACATCGTGGAGATACCTTTTAAATATGATCCTAATAGTAACATTTGTTTTAACCCCTTTGTCTCCTAACCTCTCAGCATGCCATTTCTGCTAATTTACAACGATTATTCATAAAATCTGCATTCTATTTATTATTATATCACTTTGCTTGATTTGAGATCAGGTGAGAGATAATTATATTTTTCGAAAGTGTCGCCTGTCTTCAGTTCCCATTTTTTCGATTTTCCTCTAAAATTCCTCCCCCCCCCCCCCTCCTTCTATCTTTCACTCACTCGTTCTTCATGGGGCTGGCACATCTTTCAGAAAGCATTTCTTAGGACCGAGGCCAACTCGAGCGAGTATAATGCGAGAACCTGGCAGGCTCGGTTCGCGGAAACCACCCCGTTTTACGATTCCTCCTCTTATTCGACGACGGATAGCGGCTTTCCCGGGTATTTTGCATTCGATCGTAACTAATTCCGATCCAGACGTACACGCTTTTATCGTTTCGGTAACGTCGACCTCTCCTCTCCTCTTTCTCTCTCTTTCTACCTGCTTCTCTTTCTCTCACTCTCGCCCCCCTCTCTCTCTCTCTCTCTCTCTCTCTCTCTCATCCTCAACTTTTTTCTTTTATCATCTCTACAATGCCGTGGAAAATGAAGACACTCGTATAAACACGGCCGAGAGGAACTTCGCCGGGACCCTTCGGTGGTTAAAGAATATTTCTGATACAAATGAGGCTGGTATTCTCTGCAAACATCTTATAAGAATATTCTTGATCTTTGAGTTAGATGCTCTTCCGTCTGATCAGATTTCTCCGTCGAACTATTTCGCGTGTGATCCTTATAATTTGTGATTACGTATGTCGATTGTAACTACGCTTGTGATTGGAAGAGGAAGGATGTATCTATTAATATTTATAATGTGTTTACTTTATATTTACTTGTTTATTTTTATGTTTATTACTTTTTCTCTCGAGAAATTTGTTCAGAGCCAAGATTCGGACGAAATACTATTGTTCTATGTAAAGACATGAAGTTCGACAATTTTGCCGAATATCTAATTGTCAATATTTTACAACGAAATATTTTTCTCTGAACAAATGGAGATTGAAAGACATCCCTGTATTTTTAATACGTGGATCCTTTCACTTGCTGCATCTCGAAAATTTATTGTAGTTGCTCATGTTTAAACTGAAGGAAGGGACAACGACGCAATAAATCATAATAAAATTAACCCCACTCGGAGTCATTTTCGCTGTAAATTTAACATAATTATTCGATACCTTGGAGTCACCACTGGAGCGCAAAAGGTCGACAATGTTAAAATTTCAAACTTCAATCCAAATTTTACTCGTTGCCTGAGTTATGCAAAAATAGATATCAAGAAGAAGAGAAACAATTTTTAATCGATTATGTACTAAAAGATGACGCTAAACTTCTTACAATTCCATTTTCTTTAACACATTAGTAGATACTAAAAATTAGTTGTACAATTTAACATGTTTCAACACACAACAATCAATATCTCTCATCAATAATTAATATGTCTCTATTTTAAAATCAACCATATCCGAAAAGCATCGTTTCTTAAATTTTCAGCTTGTTAAAATAAAAATGAAAAATCACAATAGTCTCTCTAAATAAGATTAAGATTTTCGCTCGACTGCTCGTGTTTGGCCAAGATATTTGCAATGCGTGCGACTCGCGTAGCGGCTCCGACTGGAGAACCCTTTTATGAAGTGGCAAAGTCATAGTCCTCGATCGTGCATGAAATCTCGAGACGCATCCTCGAACGAGAAACGAATTTAATCCCCGCGGCACGGAAGAGGGTGCGATCGTCTCGAGAGCAGATGCGTGTCCCGGAAAGATTCGAGATTCGAGATATCCCGCCAATTTCTCCTGCGGGTTGTCAATATCTGTAAGGGCCGGGACAATGGCTGAGGGGTAGGCGAGGCCTCTAAGATACTCACTCAAGCTGAACAATAACATATTGCAGAACTTCGTAGCTATTCGGTCTACAGTCTCTCTCTCTCTCTCTCTCTCTCTCTCTCTCTCTCTTTCTTTCTTTCTCCTTCTGTATTTCCATGTAACGTGTATACCAACACAGACGGAAATGCAACACACACACATACACAACCCCCAAGAAGCACGGGGGTGTCGTCCTTCTGTATCTCGGCATACCTGTTTCCACTCGAGTCGTAACTGTTGTACGCAACCGGGGAATGTGAATGAGACCCGAAAATTCGGCAACAGTGGGATGCTTGCCAACTTCAGACACGTGCATTACAGCTGTCATTATTTCTTTTTTTTACTTACTGCTCGAGCAGCCGTTGGTAAACCTGAAGAGATCATGCTTAGTTAACAGTCTCGGGGAAATGTGGTTTTGAGACATTTTATCCGAGGAAGTTCATGGATCAATCTTTTATCTCAGTATCTTAGTTTAGGGGGCACGTGTTGAACGACTTGTGGAAATTTTTCTTGGGAGATCATTGTATGAAATGAGATGTAAAAAGTGACAGTAAAGGGTACAGACAAGATACGATGTCTATCACAAGAATTAGTAGGTTGGATACAAGGTAATTCTACCAAGAGAAGTTGAATTGAATTGAAGAAATGTTTAAATAATGTGTAGACAATGTTTAAAGAATGTTGAACAATGTTTAATTCAATCGCTCGAACAATTCTTGCAGAATGTTTAAGGAATATTTAAAGAATTTTTCCAAAATGACCAAAGAATGCTTAAAGAATGTTTGAAGAATGATTAAGGAATGTTTAGACAAAAATTTATAGAATATTTAGAAAATGTTTAAAAATTGTTCAAGGAATGTCTAAAGAATGCTGCAAGAATGTTTTATGATAATTAAAGAATGGTTAAGGAATGTTTAACGCACGTACAAGAAATGTTTAAGGAATATTTAAAGAATGTATAGGGAATGTTTAAAGAGCATTTAAAGAATGTTTAAGGAATGTTTGAGGAATGCTTAATCCTCGTAGTACCGAACAACGATATATCGTTGTTAGCTATTGTTGAAAAGATAGTTCTCTTAATATTTTTATTAAACAGCAATTTCATTTCTTATTTCTTCCCCCTTTTCGAATTCGTTATTTATCAGACTTTTCGAAATTCTTGCAATTTCTTACTGAAACTTTACCAAACTTTGTCAAACGAGTTTTCAACATTTCGCTCAGATATAGACTCTTTTGGTCGGTACTAAGAGGGTTAAAGAATATTCAAAGAATGCTTAATTCAATCGAAGAATATAAAAAAATATTCAAGAATGATCCAAGAATATTCAAAGAATGTTTAATCGATCAGTTTAAAAAGACGCGCAACGCAACGTTCGTTCCAGCACCTAGCAATAACTTGCTATATTACCTGACCTCCGCCAGCGGCTTATTAAGATACGATCTGTCCTTCGAGGATGCAACCCAAGCACGGATGGAACAGATGTACCTTGCGTAACGATTGTAGCACGAAGTTTGCAAATTGTGTGGCCTGGTAATGGTCAGGGTCGTAGGTAAAGCAGGCCTGTTTATCGCGTTAGGACGCGTCTGTATAAAGCTCGCGTTCCCATAAAGCCATTCGGAATGTTGCTCCAGTTTTATCCAGCCTGCAGATTTACGAGTCCGACGGCGTTAGGGGCTGCGCTCTCTCGGTTCCTCGCTGGTCGAAAGGAAAAGGTCCTCCTCGCAACGAAATTGCACTGCGGGGCCCGTATTCAAAACTACTCCTGTAAATCACGTCCCCGGAAAAATTTACGGCATTGCTCTAGTTTCGGTCGCAAAATTAGTCATGGTTGCCATCTCGCTGCTGCGCTCTTTGACGCCGGAACTATCGGAACGGCGAGTGCACGTCGTTTTCGTACAGAAAAAGAATCGTTTCGTCTCGCGTGGATCGTTCGAATACTGCTCAAATGGACCCCCGAATCCATTCGGAATTCTGCGATCCCGGAATTTGCATTTTGATGGTGATTTTCGTTGCTGGTTCAGTCGAATGATTTTTAAGCGAATTTTGGGATCCATTCGTTGCGCTATGAAATCGTGTTAATAAATTAAGCTGTTGTAGTCTATTTAAAATATATGCAACTTATTATACTACACGAGTTTGGTTTTCTTCATATTTTGGTTAAATACAATATTTTTATAAAATATATGATTTTATGAGGAATATCGAACTATATCTCTCTTAATGAGTTACCTGCCGCGAAGAACAGGTAAAACTTGTTATTAGAGGTGCGATTAATATTATTCTAAATATTATATATGGTATAACAAGTTTATAATTTTTAATTTTATATTCAATCAACTATTCTTTGTGACACCTTTAAAGATGTTAGGATTACAATTCTTGGTATAATTTAAAAATAACTTAGTCGTTAATACATTCCTAGAAGAGGAAGAAAAATATTTAAATGTTCTGATAAATTTATTATTATGCTTTTTCTTGTAGGAGCGTCGCAAAGAATAATACGGTAAGTATAAAATCCAAAACTGTAAAATTTATTTAGCGAACTATCGTAACCCATAATGGCATCACAAACTTGTGTAAGCTGATTTTAAAATACACGTCAAAGAGTGGTATAAAAGTCGTAACACTTGACAGGAGATAAACGTGCACGTAAATTGCCGCTAAAGCAAATGTAATTGCTTGTTTGATGAAAATACGAACGAATGCTTGACATTTGATGTGCTGCGGATCAGTTAATAATCCGCCAAGTTTCTGAATCGTATGAAAGCTTCTTTTCGAACAGTCTTTTAGTCTATCAGTACAAATAATTTTTATTATGTTTTACCATCATAATAACATTGACTTTAGCAACAGAAGTCAAGTGCTAATTGATCAAATAAGTAAACAGTAAATTTAAATCATTACTACTTAAGATTCTCCGTACAAATCGTCTGAAATATAAATTAATAAATTAATAAACTAATTGTCGAAATTATAAATTGTTACAACAGTTTCCAGAAGAACCAAATTACTGCCAATTAATGTTTCAATGATTATTTTATACTTCGAAATTAGTAAGTGCAGGTAAATTTGCGTTGAAGCATTGCAAATTTGATGATTTAATAAAGGATTACATAAATATTTATAAATATTTTATTATTAACGTTTATTAGTCTTCGAATCACGGGCACTTTCGGTCCACAGCTGAATTTTTCCTATACTTTGCACCAAACTTGTTGGTATAGGATGTTATCTAACAATCCTATAAATATTACGAGGAAGTGAGAAGTTTGTTTAAACATCCCATAATTTCAGAAACATTTTCAAGTTCTGTGTCAACGGTGGCCCGATGTCTGCTACGCGAGTGTAAATGGCGTCGTGGCCACCATAATCCAGTTAAACAAATCACGGTAAACGCGCACCTGATTGCCAACACAAGAGTCAACGAGATTCCATAAATTATATATCCCCGGCTCTAAATAGCCTCCCAGAAATTCGATTCACTGCCATTCGATTGAAAAGCTGAAGAGCCTGCTGAATAAGACCGCGCTCCTCGAGAATCGTAAGCAAAGCAACACGGTATCGCGTCCAGTGGTCTGATCTCGAAATTTCTCCTCAGGATTCGTTGTTCTAAGGAATCGCCAGGCAGCGGTGGTTTTCCCTGACCCAGGTCGAGCACCGTCTTCCTTTTCAGCGAGCTTGTCGGCAACAGACATCTTCCGAGGGTACGGCGCGGTGCGCGGAGCAGAGAAGCCTTCGACGAATCGTTAAGATTGCGTTCTCGACTTTTTCCTCGCCCTTTTATTTTTATGCACGCGGCGGAGTAACGAGGGTTCTGCTCCTCTCTCTCTCTCTCTCTCTCTCTTTCTTTCTGTTTCTTTGGAAGGGGTGAAGGGCGAGAAGAGGAAGGCCTGGGCAACCTCCAACCCCCGCCGCTCGAGCCCGAGGAGAAGAAGACTCTTGCGAAGGAAGAAGCCGAGAGTTTAATGATATTCCTGATTACGCCGGCACGTGGAGAGAGAAAAGAGGGGCCGCCGATGGGGGCGGTGAGAGAGAAGGAGAGGGAGAGGGAGAGGGAGAGGGAGAGGGAGAGAGAGAAAGGAGAGATCGGGAGACTGCTGCCGCGTGCTCATCTGAGCCGAGAACCACCTCCCCCGGACCGAACCTCCTCGGCCGTGGTTCTCGCATAAAAAGTATTGATCTGAGCTCCTTCTTGGCCCGTGAGCCCCACGAGCCGAGAGGGTTGAATCCACCCTAACTGCTTGCCCTGCCTTTATATTCATCATCCCTCTAGCGCCCCGAGAACGACGCCGGCCCTGTCTTCCGAGGGTGGTCGAGAACCTCCGAGCCACCCTCTCTCGCTTCTTAGGTTCGCTAGGTCTTTGTCTTTCTCTTTCTTAGACCGCCTGCTACCCTCTCCTGCCTCTCTTCTTGTCTTTTTCTTCCATCTCTCTCTCTCTCTCTCTCTCTCGCTCTCTTGTTCTCTCTGCGGCTTCCTTCTTCACCCCCTTCGTCCATCGCGGGAAATCCAACTTGCGCGACGGGGGTACAGGCTATTTTTTATACCGTCTACCGGCGAATGCCAATGAGTTTTCCTTCCATTATTTTTCTCAGCCGCGACGGCATGTCAGTTTTCCGAGGGGCGAGCCGCGGAACCACCCTGCGACCACCCTCGGCAACCTAATCGCCGACACGCGCACGTGACTCGGCCACGGTAAACATAACTACGGAGGAAGGAGAACGGATGCGGTTCTTTTTGGTTGTTGTCGACGTTATTGTCGACTTTAGTGCGATACCATTGATCAATGTTTCATGCATTTATGAGCGATGCGATTAATTGAACTTTGGGACGGTCGGAGGGTAGACCGAGCTTTCTGGAGCATCGATGTATATGATTTGCAAATTATCGAGGCTTTTAACACTAGATTTAGGGTGTACCGAGGCTGCCGTTTTATATTAGTTTATAAAAGTAGCGATAGGATATTTATTCTGACTTTAATGTATTTTAATACATTAATTTTAATTTATTCTAATTTTAATATATTTTAATACGCTAATTTCAATTTATTCTGATTCTAAAACATTTTAATACATTAATTACAATCTATTATGATTATTTAATATTTGCCGCAAGTAATGTATAAGTTGGATAAAAGATTTATAAATTTAGCCTTACAATTTCAATAATTATAACTGAAAAAATTAGTAATCCGTCATTTTTGGTGGGTACTATAAACCTACTATTAAATGAAAATTTAATTGTATTGATTTCATGTATTTATGTATACAATGAGTAGGTGGAATGAATGACAATGACACTATTAGAAAAATTACAAGATTTTAATATATTATATATAAAATAGACTGCTAAATAAACATGAGTTACATAGAAATTTCTTTCTATCTTTACTAATTTCAGTGACTCGGATATAATACATACAAGCGTTTAAATTATTTTAATATTTCCATTGTTTTAAATTTGACATATGCAGGTTTACAATAAATTCATGAAGCTCTCGAAAATGCTAAGATTAATTTAAACAAATCTAAATTATAACTCTCCTGTGATACTGTCTAAAACAAGTTCTGTAAACTCGAGGGCAATAATTATATCCGTTTACATTTACAATAATTAAATAAATAATTAATCGCATTAACGATTAGTTTGTATCAATTATTAATTATCAGACTGATCGTGTGACGCGAATTAATTATTCATTAATGTGATCTGTGCTTTGTGAACTGTATAGAAATTTCGAGAATTCGATGATAAAATAGGAAAGAGAAAATGTGTAATTAAGAATGCAAATATTATGGGACACCTTTCGCATAAACACGGTTCATTAAAAGAAGAATGGTCCGAGGGGGTAGATTGTAGAAACAAGTGAATGGGAGAGGAATTCAATTTTCGTGGTGGAATTCGCCCCGCCCACTGAATTCCGACCGTGTTGCTGGAGCAAACAGTCATTAGCATCCGCAAAGAGCGCATTTGCGTAATTTTTCTTCGGGTGCTCGTTAACTTATCGCCGCGCCGGAGAAATTCGATTAGAATGCATGGGAAACGGCGAGCCAACCCTCTCAATAATTCTTCTTCTCGTGGAAATTTCACCTGAGACCGATGATCTACGATGCCGCCCTCTGAACACTAAATTATTAAATTACTAAATACTTTAATAAATAAACAATAATATTAATAATAATAATAATAATAATATAATACACTCTTGTACCTTTGTAAAGTTAAAACAATACAATTATTTGTCACAAGGGGGCTAATTACTCCAGAAATATTTTTCGAATGAAGTGAGAAATATACTAACTACTAAACAGAGTCATATCTGGAATCATCTATTAGAATACACATTTTTAGAAATCTCAAGTAAAATTTGTATGACCAAAAATCATTAGTTAGTATACATATATATATTTGATTTGAAAAAATGTTGGAATTGCTGTAGACATCAAATGTCTTAAAGAATATATTTCTTGCTAGTTAACAGGATAGTTATAACATATTGTTACAAAAACAAAATAACATCTACACTAATTACAAAACATTCAAAAAATAAAAGACAAAATATTTGCATGAAATTTCAGTGTTTTCACCGTCAACGAATTTCCCAAATGGTGCACTTCCAGGGTAAATTCCAACGGTAATATTTTCTCCAAAGTAAATCAACCCTTTCGGTCATCAGTGTAACCTCTACCGCTACCGCATAGATTCAGAGAACCAATATGGAAGTCTTATTCTTTAGATATCATTAAACAAAAACAAAGAAGAATTGTAAAGAAAAAACGAAGAAGAAACAGAATCGCAAAATGAATCTTATATTGTTGCAAATATGGCGGCAAATGTACAGCGATCTAAACATATACGTTGTTCTTCACGTCACAACAAACTAACAATTTCATAAGTAAATCGACTGGAAATGCTGCAAGTAATAAATTTTTGTTGCTGTCTTGTTTGATTTTGGTTAAACAAAGCCGCTCGCTTGAGGATAATTGCAATGGTATAGCCTCAATTGCATGCAATAGAACAGTATATCTAGTCGCTTTAGGTCGAAGCAAGACAAATTTATAACAAACGGGTCACGCGCGCGTACTCACAGTAACCCCTTGCCGTACTTTAACAAGTCAGGCTAGCGATGGAGATTTCTAGTATTATCCTGTTAACACATATTCACTCGCGTGACGAAAATTCGTCATTTCGCCAACAATCGCCAATAGCCATATGACGAAAATTCGTCATTTGTATATTACAGAAAGTAATTGATTCTTGTTCTTTTAATTCAAAATAAATCAAATTCTAATTTCTACCGAACAGAGATAATTTTAATCATAGATTGTATAATTATAACCATCGCTGAAAAATATATGATATTTAACAAGTTACGTTGTTTTTACATAGACGTATGACTGTTATTGCGTTCTTTTAAATTGTAATAAAATTCTGCCCTCTTGCAATCAATATTTAATCATTCTAGTAAATATAGACATAGATTAGATATAAATTTTCTTTTTCTCCTAACAAATTACAACAGTCGAAAAGATGCTTACCATCGTAACCATGAAGAAAATTGTACGGCAAAGGGTTAAGCATAATCTTCGCAAGAACACATAAACAATTGCCGCGTTTGATGTCGTTATCGTTCATATTCCAATATGTCTACACCCGACGCTCCATCGAACGGAACGAAACAGAATCTCGACGGACCGTTAACGTTGGCATCGACAAGAAATTTGCTAAGAGAATACATTCGCCGGTAGACAAGCCAACCCTTTGGAGGGTGGTCGGGTCCTTTTACGGGGCTTTGAGCCGTCACGTCGGCGGCCATGTTGGCTGGCAATAAAAAAAGAAGAAGGAAGCAGAAGAGGAAAAAGAAGAAAGGCCGAGGAGGGAAGATGGAGGAGGGGCGGGGGGTGGAAGGGGAGCGAAGCCCGCGGCGTTCGCCCAATCTCATTAACCCTTCACCGCGCGGAATTTAGAAAGGGGTCGGAATTCTAACCCTTCCCGGTCGCCATGGCGACGAACCCTTCCTTCATCGGTGCGCCGGCAGTGTCCAATGGCAACAGGCTCACCTGCTACACTTGATAGCACCGCCGCTTCCACGGCGGTGGTTCTCGGCCATTTAAATCGCTCCCGGATAGCCGAGAGATCGTTAGAGCAGTTCGAGTATCGAGTTACAGAAAACGGCGAGAGAGCTTCTGGCGCCAGGCTGATGATAGTCAACGCAAACCGCGTCACCCCCGGAAGCCATAAGTTCGAGAGTCACTCTAACCGCCGCGCCGCGCCGCGTCGAGCTGAGCCGTGCCGCGCCGCAGAAATTTAATCTCGTTTCCGCGCGCGAGAGAGCCAAGCTTAATCGAGCTAATCGATTCGAGGAATTTATGCGGAATCCCCCGGAGCGAGCGCGAACAAATGAAACTCGTCGGCAGGCCTGTAAATGAAAAAGAGGACCTCTTCGGATCAAGAATCATCTGAACGGAAATTCTGTGTCGCGAATTACACGGCGTGACTCTGCACCATCGGTTTGGTGGGCTTTCAATTGCCACGTGTCTCGATCGGTGGGAACAATGTTGCAACTATGCAGACAGTGGTAGAGTTCAAGGAGTCGAGGAATGTATTTGACGAAGGGTTAATAAACATGCGACGCTAATTAAGAAAATGTGAATTAACCGAAATGAATGCTAGCCGTGACGAATATTAATTAAAATTAAAAGGAGAACGATTGTATGTTAGCTACAAAATCAATTGATAAAATTATATTCATTTCTGTTACCGTTTCTGTTACCTGCATTTATTTATAAACGCATTCGTAGATTGAAATTTCAGTTGTATTGTTCTCACAAGGAAGCTCGTTCTTGTCTCATGTTAGCAATTTTTATGGTAACACAAGTAATTAATTTCTGTCTATTACAATGATACAAATTCCGCCTAACATCCTTGCAATTGATAAACAATTTTTTTGATCACTTTTATCGCCTGAGATGCTTCAGAAAAATGTGCGCGAAGAACATTCCAAAAATTGATTTTTTCCCGCGACGCCGCGCCATCGAAGCTGTCCCACCCCCGTTGAAACTTTCTCCGACTCTTTCCCCTTTCTTCGATCGACGACGACAACCCTAAGGCGATAAACCACCAGGACTCGTTTATGTATCTCGTACGGTGGTTCTTTTTATATCGAGGATCTTGGCTTCGTTGCTTCTGCAACGGTGTGCTAGCTCGCGAAGTGTTTTTTCCGTAGGTTTTTCGCGTGCCAGGTGGGGTTGGTTAATGTAATGGGATGGAATCGGTGATTGATTGTTCTCGATTACTTTTAAGTACGTCAGAGTTAAGCATCGTTCGATTAAAGTATTTTGATTGATCGATTGGCGAATAGTTTTGCACAATTTTACTGTGCAACTACACTTTTCTGCTGCATTTTATCGTGTACAATATTTTCATTTACAATTTATGGAATAACTAATACTTTACTTACTTTAATATTATCTTATATTTTACATTATACTATATTTTATGTAATATATTATATATGTATAATATAATAATTTATATTGGAAGGGGTCTGATAGATGTGTCGAATACACTACAAATTTTACATAGTTTTAAAAAATAATTGACTAGATCAAAAACAAAATTGTAATGACTTGACAACAGCTTGAATATATCGTTACATTTTATGCAGTTTATTGAAATTCTTAAAAAAGAAAAAATATTTCTATCTGACTTTTTTATTTTCCATACTACTAATTAAACATCTTCCAATATTTACAGCCTTGCAAAAACATACAATCACATCTGAAAATATTAGGACATCTAGAGATTTAGTAAAATTATTAAATTTCGTAATATTTTATTAAATATTAAATCAAAATTAAATTTTACAGCATCGTATTGTCGAAAGTATATATTAAGTTAAAAGTATTTGATACTTATACAATTAATGTAACCTTTTTGTTGCATTTTGTTCAGTGCAAACATGTAGAACTAACTAGGAATAGAAACAGTAAACAGACTGATAAAATGTATGTCAAAGTTAGTCCAAGAAGTAATTAAAAAACGAGGTGGATGTATTGACAAAAAAATAAATTAATTTTCTGTTATAAAATCTACTTTATTTTTATTATAACATAAAAGAAATATATATATATATATATGTATGTATGTATGTATGTATTTGTTACAATTTTAAACAGTTAACTTCGAAATAAATTGAAGAAATTATAATAATGTCCTATCGGTTTTCCAAAATTTATTTAATTTTCTGCAAGTCCTAATGCTATTGGCGGGGAGTGTACAACGTTGTGCTCGAATCTTCTTCTACGAAAGAACATTTCCATTCTACGATTAAGACACAAAAGATTTTCGAAGCAGAAAGGCAATGCATTGCAAAATTGATTTACTCAAGAGCAAATAAAAAATATCAAATTTTCGTGAAAGTCTGTAAGAATCACCTGTTGATTTGTTCGAGCCCAGACCACACTAACAAATTCTCTGTTTCGACAATTTATTCAAGAATTCTTCCCCACGATCCGAAACCGTGAATTTCCGGAGAATCCTGTTCCCCTGGACAATCTCGAACGAAATCTTGAAAAACGGAATGTTCATTGTGGCCACGACAGGGGCCGCATTAAACGCACAAAGGTCACGATTCGATCGGTCGCGATTTAAATAAATAATCAGGATCTGATAGAGAGCCGACGACAAAGATGACCTGTCACAACACGAGTCCTGACAGACGATCCGCTCCGAAAGGATTCAGAATCACTGGACGATTCACGTTTTCGAAATATTTAAGTGGATCTCCGATGTTTGGTGAGATAGCAGAAGACCTGACGGTCTGCCTGCTTTCCGACAGATCCCGTTGCCGATGCAGGTTCTCTGGCGAAAAAGGGTTCCCGGTTAATCTGCGCCGAGAAAGGGTACGGGATCGAATGCCACTTATGGTTGTAAACCGTCGTTCGAAAGGAAAAAGTGTACGATGATAATTGTTGCTGCCAGAGGACACTGTTCGGCTAGGTAGACCGTATTATTCGATGCTGTTCAGCTAGATAAGACATATTATCGAAAGCTGTTTGACATGACAGGCCGTCTCGTTTAACTCTGTCCTCTGGTGCACAAATACATCCTGTCTGCTTGGCCGTAGCTACAATTTTCTGTTGCACTTGTTGAATTAAACAAGTGCATCGTTCTGCACCTTTCTGAAAACTGCTCATTCTTAGATCATTGTTTTGTTGTTCTATTCTCGCAGTTTGTTATAAAAACGCTGAGGATATTTCTGTAGCTATCTATTACTTTAAGTGAAGAGTATTATTAAGTAAAGACTTGGAAATTGCTTTACAGCTTCTACCAGATGTGGAATTTTCAAGTGAAACAAAATTTCAGTGACAATGACAGAATAAACGAACTTCTCGCTTTTATTTGAGCGACTCGGTTTCTTTTTATTAATCGGATTCGTCTAAGCAACTCGGTTTTTATTCGATTTCGGTTTTATTTGAATTATTTAATTTGTCGATTCGGTTTCATTTTTACGAGTTTTTAGACATTTTCGGGCAAATTATATATATCGGAACACCAAGTCGCTAATTACCTGGATTCGTGGTTAATGTGACTATAAATAACCAATATAACGTGCAATAACGTATCAATATATGCACATAGTGTACATGCATGTAACTTGAACACTCAAAACCAATTAATTTTGAAAGCAGATTGTCGAATCACCGCGTCTATCGAGTGGCGATTCTAAGGCGCCGCTAAAAATTATCATGCCACGTTTCAAAATAATTTTTATCAAATTTACTTATATTTAAAAAATTGTTGAGAACTATTATCTGTTAAATGCTCCAGGTTATATAAAATGGAAACGCGGTAAGTCTGAACAAATATTTTGGATTTCCATTTAAAATGATTCCGATTGTAAAGTATTAAGGAACAAAGAAATTATAAAGAGTATTAATATAGTGCTTAATATAAATTTATATTATAAATTTAATTTAGAGAAGAGTTTTGGGACCAGAATCTTAAAAACTCACCCTTGAATGGTTAAATTAAAAGAGACAGTATTTTAGTCTTGATAGCAACAATATAGCATTCAGTTTAATTATATTTAATCAAACTAAATTTTAATACAAATTTAAAGCGTAAGAGATTTTTTCCTATAAACTTGAATTATCGTAGAACAATAATAAATATTTATATTATAACAGATTTTCACTAATGAATTCTAATTTATTTTTAATAGAAAACTATAATAGATTTTTAATAGAAAATTGTAGTAGATTTCTAATAGAAAATTGAATGAGATTTTTAATATAAATTTATACAATATTATAATAGATTCAATCTAAACTTCTGATACATACATTCATTCCTGGAGGTTTAAATTAAAAAGGGCAATACTTTAGTTTTAATAGCAATAATTCAACGGCCACAGCAATCACAAAAGTCATTTTCCCTCCAACACCCAAGTCTCCCGTACAAAACTCGGTCCTTTAGGGCGAAACCTCCCTTCTCCCCCACCTAGTCCTTCCTTACACGGTTCCTTCCGCCCGAAAAAATATTTTCGTAGCACTCGAATCGAGTCCTATCCCTCCTACGAGAGAGCGAGAGAGAGTGTATGAGAGAGGGAGAGAGGGGGAGGGGGTAGGGAGAGGGGTGAAAGTATCGTCCGCGTCTCTCCTGCTCGCCCCATCCTTTGATGTTCTCGCGCACATACGAATTCATACGGCGCGGCGGTGACGGCCACGCCAAGCAGGTATGCGTGTGACGAAGACGTGGGTGCGCCAGCATTCTTATTTCCATACAAAGCCGAACGATTTCGCCGAGGGTGCGAGTCCTCTGTGTCCCGCGACCCCTCGAGGATGCAGGTTGCGATTTTTGAATATTCCTGGTCTGGGAAAAATTATGTAAACCGTAGCGAACTCCCACAATGTGTACGGCGAAGGGGTGCGAACGATGTCTGATGTGGATCGTCCGTTTAAATCGACTCTTTAAACTCTCCGCGCGGAAGAGGCGGTAGCCCCGATCCTTTTTCCTGCTTATGCAAAGCGTGGGAAACTGCTATTTTTCCGGGATAAGCGATCATTTCCGTGATTGGGTAACCGGGCTGAACGCGACCTGTAACCTTTCGGGGATGCTCGAGAAACGGGTAGATCTGGACATCTGTCTTGCGTGAGAACGTGGCGGTGCTACGCAATCGTGGCTACGCGACGCCGACTTTTAATTGCTACGAATTAGAATAATCGCTACAGGGTATGTCAAATATTGTTTTACTAGCTGTTACAGTATAATGATCGTGCAGATACATTTGGTTTTTAATTATAGTTTTTTTAATTTAATTTAGTGCAAGGCTTGTGGGGTTGAATTGCATAATTTAAAACAAATACATGAAGTTAATATTTTTATTTTATTTCAAGCCTTATTTGGTGCATATTGTAGATGTTCGTTTTTAACTATTGAAGTGACTAGAATTTTAAATAATTTATGTAATAGTTTCTGAAGATCATTCTGAAGATATTTTGCAGAAATTTCAAGACACCAGAACTAACTAAAAATACACTTCTTATATTAATAATTTAAATAAGCTACATATAATATTAATGAAACGTAGCAACATCTTTGTAGTATTTTTATGATCTTACCATTTTTAATTTGCAGCCTCGTAACGGGATTAATTCTAACATTAACTATCCATTCAGAAATCAGTATACAAATCTGCTTCACTTCAAAATTATTATACAATAAAAGTATACGTAATCAACACTTTTTTACAGGATACAGATTTATAGTACCCAATTAATTAGAGCCGACCAAGATCCGAGAGATCCACGAATACGGCAACAATATCAATTTAAACAAATATAAAGCAATATTTCCTTCGAATGAAACGAGTTGGCTATTAGAATCAGGTTAATTGTTGAAATCCCTGTACAAAGCGAGGTATAACAAGATTACAATTATTATCAGCCTCGAATTCTATAACAGGTTCTTCTGAATTCGTCTTGTCCCTTCTTCGATCTTATAGGGTTCTCAGTACCCTCATTTTTAACCCCCATGAATACCGAGTATAAACGCGCTTTGTCAATACCAGGTTTACGAATGGAGGCAAAATTTAGGAATGCGGGTAAAAGAATCGCCGACGATCACACGGGGATTATACCCAGCACGGTAATCACGTTGGTCGAACGGTGGTCGTTAATCGAAGTCGTGTAATCCACTTGACGATTTTCACGTTCGATCTTGCTGGCCTGGCATTCAAGTCTCCATTCGTGATCGTGATTAACTGATTCGCCGTTTAGTCTCGTGGAATTTCTGCTGATCTTTCTGCACTTATGGCGTCCGCGGATTTGTAAGATTCAAGAGAACGTATCTATTAATTCAGACATTTATTTGTACCTAGAGAAATTTTCTAATGAACGTGGACTACGAAAACATTAATTTATAGGCTATGGAAACATTCATTTATAGGCAATGAAAACATTCATCTAAAGGCAACGAAATCATTCATTTACGTGAAGAGCCAGGCGGTCAACATCTAATCAAATTATATTGAGGAATAAATAGATTCAGTATCGGTAAACCACTATACGGAGTACATATCTCTTCAATTTACGAATTTATTGAAAACTGTATATGGCGTAAAGGAAGTTGTTTCTTTTATCATTTCGATTGTGGAGATGAGATCGATACATCGTTTATCATTTTTAAGGTAATTTGAAGACCTTCTTTAAATAATTCTTGTAATTCACAGCCGAACAATTTTTCTCTTTTTCGAGACGCTGTCTTCACCTTTGGAAAATTCTCAGTATTCATTAGAGTATCAAGATTATTAAAAACATAAAGAGAATACAAATATAACAAAATATAAAACTTTTCTGTATCGAGGCAACTGCAATTTTGTTTCTCTCTTAAATAATTTTAACAACTTGGAATTAACATAACAATATCTTTAGCTTCTTTCAATTGTTCCATCACTTTATGTTTCATTTATTATAGACTTTTCCATAAGCGCATAAAATCTGCAGTCTAATCCTAACCGTATTCCGTCTGCCAATAATATCTTGGAATGACAACTAAGTGATTGCAGATTTTGTCAATAGCACATTCTTATATTGTTTTCTTGTTGTTTGAACTTCCACCTTTAATTTAGTAAGAAAATTGTATGGATTACTTATTTAATTTCGTTTTATCCCAGTTTAAAAATGGAAGAACAAGACGCGCATCTCAGACATGTTTTACTGTATTATTTCCGAAAAGGCAAGAACGCATCGCAAGCACATAAGACCTTATGCGCCGTGTACAAGGATGATGCCTCGACATGAAGACAGTGTCAAAATTGATTTGCCTAATCGAGTAAAGTTATATTTTCAAGTAAAATTTTTGAATTTTCCTTCTTCTTTAAAATCCGCAATCACTTAGTTGCCAACCAAATACATTGTTCCTAGTGCTACATAAAATTGCACGCATCACAAATGTACAAAGATCGAAAATCTATTTAAAACTGTAAACGTCGGGAATTCGAGAAATCTCGTGAACCGATTTTCTCATGTTTCCGAACCTCCGACGCAACATTTTCTAGGGTTAAGCGACGACAGTGTCCAAGAATCGTTTTCCGCCAAAGGGCCGCGTCCAGGGCAAAAAAAAAATGTCGGAAGGTTCCAAGGGCGTGGCAGAGTATTTAGGTGGAAGGACCCGGCCGGCGTCCACAGCAATGTCCTTCTCGGACCGAATAATGTTAACGCCTCCGAGCTCCGTTTTCTTGTAACAAAGAGCAACTGCCGGCACGCGATTGTTCCACTCTTCCGGTCGGTCGTGGACAAGTCCCTTCCACGAGATCTGGTTTTCCTCCGTTTTCGGTTTCTCCTGGCCGCCACGAGATACTGTCCCACCGATCAATCTGGACAATTGTGCGCGGCCTCGAGGAAAGAGTAGAGGAGTCAGCTACGCCCTTCGTCCGAGGGCCGACACCGGTAGCGGATGCTGCGAGACTCGAATCGACAAATAAATCCTGCTAAAAGCTATTCGAGTCTTAAGCTTGCTCTATTATTACTGACCAAGGTAATGTGCGAAGCCGAGATCGATTGGGGCCCGTGAAAAGGATTGTTAGGTGGTGAAAAGATCGATTATGTTAATGGAGGAGAAAGTGGCAGCGACCGAGTCTTAAAGACATCATTTGTAATTGATGAATCGTTCTGGGTTTAAATAGTTTGAAAAAGGCAGGCTTAAATGGAGTTATAATTGCTTGGAAATTGTAGGCTGCTTTCAATTTGAATATATTTGAAAAGGATTCAAAATGCGCGATGTTTGAAAGACGTAAAATAAGAATATTAATGTTTGAAACTAACTCTTTGCACTCGAAGCCATTTCAACTGCAAATCTAAAATAATTTTTATAATTTTTTTTTTGTAATATTTTTACAGCATTGTCATAGTATTATTATTTCCATTTTGTATAAAAACTGTTAGTTACATTTTTAACAATGTTTTAAATCTAAGCTTTGGTGATATCTATAAAAATAATTTTGGAACGTGATACAACAATTTTAATGGCGCCTCAGAATCGCCACTCGTGTACAAAGAGTTAACACTTATGAGTTTTTAATTCTTATAGTTCAATCTTCTTTTTGGTGCAAAGGGGGTCAGATAATAAAGAATGATTTACTTTGTAAATTCCAATTATTTCGAAATAAAATGATCTTTTACTAAAGAATGTGTTTCACAGAAATATTTTCGAAGATATAGGATAATTCACTTCATAAATTACATTTTTTCGAATGGAATCATTTATTTTGGAGAACATAAACATTTTAATTGGAAATTTAAAATATTTCTCCAAACTTATAGGTGTTTCCAATTTATATAACCTAGTGCATTTCATATATTATGAAATTGAATTTTGTGACTTATGCAACAGTTAACAGCTCTTAATAACTTCTTGAATAGAAGTAATTTTGGTAAAAATTATTTTTAAACGTGGCTGGATAATTTTTAGCGGCCCCTTAGAATCGCCACTCGACTGCAAAGGGTTGAAGTTATTAAAAACATTTTCTGACAACAGTTGTTTGGTATAGAGGGGGCCATGAGATGTTATAAACAATATTCCAATAAGTGTAGTGATAGGAGAGATATTAAAATCAAATTAATATTTTTAAATGAAACCTTATATTTTTGTATCCATAATATAGCTACGTTTGTTGCTATAACGAATACAATGACCTATCATTGCTTATAGACGAATGATATAAATGGTGCATAAAATGTTGTTCAAAAGTACATATTTTATTGGAAAATATCAGAAATGTGCGATTATATTCTTCGCCCGGATTCATTACACGTCGAAGCGATTGAGAGTGTCACAGTGTTCATAACACAGCGCAATAAGACGGATAATATCCGCCCTCGAAATCATCTGTCATACACGGGAGAAAAAACACGTTCCGAAGCGAGAGCATGAGAGGAGAGCAAACACAAGAGAACTTGGTGTATTATTGGAAGACAATCGCCAGGAGCAGGGCCACGTGGACCTTCATTGACACAACGTCACATTTTCTCAGATACTTCTCATCGCTGCATATTATCCTACAGTTGTCAACTTAATTAGAAGACGGAATGAAAATGTGACAACATTTGTTTATTTAAGCAATCGTCTATTCGTTTTGGCGATGAATCTTAATGTGTTTAGAGAACATAACTGTATATAGACTAGATGTCGCTAGATGTCATTTTCTTGGGATTATAGTGAACGATATAAAATCCTCGCACAGTTTGAATTATATAAATGTAATTTTAGATATGTGTATATTATATATATATACAGTCTCAAACTATTTTTTAGTAACTTCTCTATATGAACATAACCTTGATATATACAGTCTGAAACTATTTTTTGATAACTTCTTTATGTGAACAATAAGTATCTGAACAATAAAATATCTTTCAGTTCATGAAAATGTTTATAAATATTTTTTAGTAATTTCATTGTACGGACAGCAACATTGCCATTCTAATTACGTAGTATATTTTAATTATTCTAATAACATATTTATAATAGTATTCTTTAATTTCCTGAAGATGTTCAAAAATACTTTTTAGTAATTTCACTGTATGAAGAGTAACATTGTCATTCTAACTCTGCAGTTCTTTTGAAAATTATTCCAGTGTCATAGTTCTTTTACGATTTTTTCAAGTCTCGAAGATATTTGATAATATCTTTTTGTAATGTCTTCATATGTATGATAACACTGTCAAAATAAAATATACAGCTCTTTTTCATTATTCTACTAGCATATTCATCTCACAATTTTTGTAATTTTCGAAAATGTTTAGCAATATGTTTTAATAACTTGTCTGTATGAATAAGAACATTGTCAATATAAGTGCAGTTCTTTCTCATTATTATACTAACATTGTCATCTCACAATTTTTGTAATTTCCAAAAATGTTCGGCAATATCTTTCAATAATTTCCATGTATGCAGTTCTTTTCGATTATTTTCCTAACATACTTCGTTTAATGTTCTTTCAATTCCCAAAGATATCAATCATATAGCCTAGTTCCTTGGAAGCTCCAGCCATTTTTAGGGTGTCGTACAATTCTGCCGCACAGTATAGCACGACTTTCCCAAGCAATGATCGAGAGGTTCGACTTCCTCAAGGAAGACAGATGCGGCGAGACTTGTTTGAGCTTCCTCGGCTCGGATCTGTTGTTCTTCCGTTTCCACAGTTTCCTCCTCCGCCTCCGCCTCTTCCCGGCTAATGTGAGAAGCCTGTAATGTGTTTACGGACCCGAACGATAATGAAAATATGACACCCGGCTCGCGCGATGATGGACTGTAATCGCGATTAGCTCGGACGTGCCGCTGGAATAATTGATTCCCGAGGCAAACGCCGGAACACGGCAGAGCTCCATTCGTCTTGGAGCACCTGCTATAGTCGCATCATCGCTGTTAATTCTTGCATCGATGAGCTAATTGCTCGGGTCTTCCACGGGTAAACGATACGGGCGCTGATTTACGCAAATGGCGGGTCGATTTCTTCGCTGCCATCGAGACGGCGACTGCAAGTGTTTTTTGTCACAATAATCTCTCTGGATTCAATTCAAGACGCTAATGTCCAGATTCGAGTTTCAACTCCGCTGATTTTATAAAATGGTGCGTCGTGGTTGCGAGCCTGATGATTACTTCGGAAACATACTACGTCAGCAAGGAAATTCAAATTTTTCAGGCAAAGATGAAATTCTCTGCATGAATATTTTCGATTTAATAAAAGGAAACTTTAAAATATAATTATTTATTGTTAGTGTAGTGTTTTATGCAAAATAATGATTTCTTAACTCAATTGTTGTAAACGGAAATTAAATAAAAATGTTTCTTCTTTTAATAATTTCAACAAAATAAGGGAGCAGGTAGCAATTTTGACAACTATTTTTAATGTTATATTTCAGTTTTTTTAATTTAATTTATTACTATACCTAATTGCCAATAGAAATTTAATTTAGTACTATACCCAATTATCAATAATTAACATTAAAAATTAACATTAAAAATACGCGGAAAGATATAAATTAGTTTAAATAAATAAATAACATATAAAGCATTCAAGTAAGACAAAAAAGAGGTTATGATATAGGTATTATACATTTAAAAATTGAAAGAAATGGTTAAAGAAATTTCTCTCACAATTTCCTCTACAATGCAAACAAGAACAATTTAAATAATTGTGTCACGTACGAAAGAAGCTCGGTAACTGTTAAAATCGTACGACATGGATGCTCGATCACAACAATCAAGGAACACGCGATAAACAGCCACTCATTCGCGCTGAACCGCCCTAGGAACAGAAACTTGTTCTCGTAAACATCTTGCCACCCCGGCGCGTGGTGCGAGAGGGCATCATCGACACTCTTCTCCGGTTTTTATCGTAGCACGAGCTCAGCCACCAGTAGCAACAGGCAGTACGTGTCTCCGTTGTTTCCTTTTTTCTCCTCTTTTCCTCCGTGCTGCTCTTCCAGCTCTTGATCGCGATCATCGCATCGACACTTTCTAGCTCAATGGCGCGGGAAAAATGCCGGGGTCGCGCAATTCATCGACACGTAGAAATAAATGAGGACCGACCCGATAGGAACCGGGCTAGGACGTTAAAGGTCCGTCGAAGAGGGCACCGCGATCTCTCTTCTGCCTCTGCTTTCTTCCGGTTTAGAATCATTTCGATCATTTCGTCGCGTTCGACTTTCTAAATGTTCTACGGTTACGTTGATCAGAACTTTTTCGTTTTTGATCGTTCTCCTTATGGGAAAAAACGATTTTTGATCTCACATTTTGATGACAGAGGAATCAAATTGTATTTTGACTTGGAAGTATTCGTACGTAGAATTCGTTCATCCAATTTTATCATAACTGTAGTTGTATAGTGAAAATTGAGGAACAAATTGAAACGATCGTATTCTGATATTTTCAATATGCTCTACTTTATTATATGATATATATATTTGCGATATAAATTATGTCTCGTTATTATTAAAACCAAATTAAACACATCATGCTTCAAATATGATAATTTTGTTGTGTTCAACTTACAGATGGTTTCCAAATTGTTCACTTGTTGAAAAGAAATGAAACGCAAAGTACAAAACGTTTGCTGTAAACAATATTAACTGGTATGTATAAAATGAGATTAAATTGTCAAACGTTTCTGATATATTCTTCCCGCCAAGTAGAGTACTGTTAATCGAAATCGTAGAAGTATTTTTGTTGTAAGATACAAAATTGGTATTCCCTTATGATGTATATATACGTCGTCCGCAGCTAAGAGGTTAAAAAGATTGTTAATAAATTTGGTAATAAATGGTATGTAATAAATTTATTGTCAGCGTTACACTCATCGCATTGCAAATAATTTAAAAAAAAGGCACAAAAATAATGGCGTAATTTTATAAGATTCTGATACGAAATAATAATTAGTTTATGAACTTTATTTACAGCCTTTGTTCTTTATACATTCTCAACCAAAAATTACTATCACTTAATTCGTTTTGTATTTCGGCTTCCACTAAACGAAATGTCAATAGATAGTTAGTTAACAAAACATCAGACAACATAAATCAATCACTATTCAACAGAAGGCGTCAACGATTCATAGCACGCAAAGTTACTCCCGTTTATGTTGAGTCAGAGGATGCATTTATGTTAAAATTGGCTGTGACGTAAAACAGTGTAAAATGTTAAAAAAAATTGATAACTTTAAAAAGCCATCAAAATGGCTCACGCTTCGGAAACTCGCCGGTGGTAATTTTTCTTTCGCACAAAGAACCGCACTCGCCGGGGAGTTCATTAACACGCCAGCCGGAAAAGCTGATGAGAATCGCGGCTGCGTAGGGCGAGATGGATCGAACACATCGATGATTCGACTGCCCCAAAGCCATTGAAAGTTTCGGGGTGTATTGAGTAAACGGGTATTGAGCCCGCGGCATATGTGCGATCCCCTTTTTCCATCCGTGCTCGTCAAATCTTGGTCCTCCGTTCGCTCCACCGTATTATGCAGAAAACTTCATTGTTGGACCTCAATGGCGCGGAGAAGGTGGGGCTCGATCCCCGGACATTTTCGTTTTACATAACTCCGACAGAATTGCCGGTGGGACGGGATATACGGTCCCACGAAAAATTTCGCACCCGATTCCGAACGATGTCCATCTCGAGGATAGAATATCCGCTAAGTACGGCGTCGATATTACCGCCGCCGCCTCCTCCATTCACCGGCGAAATTGGAACTTTGAATCGCGATTTGCGACCCTGTCTGCCCGACGAACGGACGGTCTTATTGTTGCTGTAAAATCCAGCCGTCCTCAACTTCCATTAAACCCAATTGTTCCAGGATCTTGTCCGCTCTCGATATTTTTCGGTCGTCCGAAAATTATGTCACTGACGTCGGCTGAATCTGGTCGCGTCGTAATTTTATTATCTCGTGGGCGCCAGTGCTCTTTCTTCATTCTTCATCTGCTTTGCCAGCGAGTCATTTTTAATATTGTCTATTTCGCTCGCTATTATTGGTGATAATTAAAACAACTTATTTACATGTATGTTTGTGTATATCATTGAATTTTATTGTACATAGAAATGACATAAATTTTGCTTATTTGAATCACAGTTTTATTAATTCGCTAGTAGAAGTATTTCATAGAGGTTTTGTAATTGTTTTTACTTTTAAAAATGGCTGTTTAGTGTAGATGAATTATTGTTTTCATTGCTTGGACCGATTTTGAATGTAGAATATTTTATTAAATTCAAAAAAAATTTTAAACCTTTAAATAATCCTTTAAAAAGTCCTCTAAAAATTTTAACAATTGAATGTATATTTTCTTTAATTCCTGCACTCTTGTTCTGTTTTTAAAATAGTTGTACTAATACACAAAATATATACTAATTATTTCCCGAATCAACAACAGCCTTTATAATTACAATATTTTCTTAAACACAGAGACTTTTAAAACTATGTATTAACAATCGGAATCATTCCCCTAATATTTCTCATTCCTGTTCTCCTTTACAAATGATTCTGCATACATAGAAAACATTTTAATTATTCCTTGAACTAAGAACGACCCGCCTAATTACAATAATTAATTGTCGAATAAGAAGCTTATTAATTTTAATAATCGAGCAAGTAATGAATCGTTAGGCATAGTAATTCTCTGCATGCAAGGGAAGGAATTCACTGTTCCAGGCGGTCCGTTCCGAGGGATTAATGATTTCAGGAACCATTTGCTTTCTCTTTTTTTTCTGAGAGGCCGCCGCTTTCAGTTCTACCAGACGCCGATAGCGCGTGGAACTATTAAAGAGTTTTTCCGTCTGCTACCGAAAACGCAGAGGGCCCACCCACGCGGGCGAAATGTATAAATCAGTTGAACGCGAACGATACTCCACGGCCGGGGGACCCATCTGCTCCGAGAACTTCATTCGTTTTCAGAAATGTCACTGGTGAACGTTGTTACGACTGCTTTGCATAATTAATTTGATTTATGTTGCCCTGGAAACGTAGCATCTACGGTTTAATAATAATTTTCTTACGATTTTTACGTTGATTC
The DNA here is from genome assembly GCF_028453695.1 of Augochlora pura. Taxonomy (NCBI): domain Eukaryota; kingdom Metazoa; phylum Arthropoda; class Insecta; order Hymenoptera; family Halictidae; genus Augochlora; species Augochlora pura. Next base: position 15,762,408 of record NC_135773.1, on the reverse strand, counting down.
TGGTGCAGGGATTTCTCGTATTACTATATTGAAATGTTGGAAATGGAAGCTGAATAATTTTTCGAATTTTATACTTCGACGTTTACTTATTTATTTAGTTATCCGTTTTTTTTTATATTTGTATGGGACGACAAGCTATTAGTATATAGAGGAATATACAACAAGTTGCTAGTATTTTATATGGACTCTCATTGTAACGGATACTCAATTAAAAGTTGTGTAAAAGTCTACGTCGTTTTCTACATGACAACAAAATTTTTACTAAGTTATTTAAAATTAATTTCTCTAGTTAGTAGTTAAATGGCGAATCTTCATACTACATTAAATTTCAGTTTATTGTAAGAAATATTAATTACATAAAAATATATTTACGTTGTAATCTACATAATATATTGCTATCTAATATAAATATTATATTATATTATATGACATCAATTAATTATTGTAAATACTAAATTTTATTGGGTATACAGTAAAATATTTTCTGTAATATATAAACGACGAATTTTTATGATGGGGACGTATATGTGTTAACTATTTATTTTGTAACATCATTGTCCAATTATGATCCTTGAATATTTACTTTAGGGACCAAGAGCTATCTAAGCAACGAATCGAACGATTGTAGAATGCGAAGAAGATGATTTCTCGAATCAGGGTCTTAGACGATGTTTTCTACGGCGAAGAAGATTATCGAGGATGCGCAGATGTCCGATGGTAGTCACGATATACGCCTGGCACGCGTTTAAAAGCGTGCCGCGAAAAGTCCGAATAATTTCAATCGACTTAGCAGAGATTTCCGATTTTTTGCCGGAGGGCCAACAGATGTGATTCCGAGCACGCTCCGATGAACTTCTCGCCGGCTTTACACGGTGGACGCGTGCTGCTTTGGATTAATTTTTTTCTCGGAGGTGACCGATGTGCCACCATAGAAATAAAAATAAGTAATCGCTATTAATGCTATTTTTCAATTTCTATAATACACATAACTTGCATAATATAAATATTCCATTATACTATATGATATTGTAAATATTGTATATTGTAAACTATATATTTTATTAGGTAGACAATATTTATTAAATATTGTGAGTATTAGAAATGATATATTTATAATTTTGTACTGTTCAGAAATACAAATAATTCATTTTTGACATTGTGTTTAGTAAATATGATATCGTATTTAATATAAAGTATTTAACATACAATATTCAGTATAGAAAGTTCAATATATAATTTTAAATATGCAATATTAAATATATAATACTCAATATAAAATATTCAATATAAATTATTCAAAATAAAATATTCAATGTAAAATATTTAATACAAAATGTTCAATATAAAATATTTAATATGAAATACTCAATATACAATATTCAATATAAAATATTCATCATAAAATATTCAATATCCAACCCTGATTCGGAACGGAGAATGAAATTTCAATAAATCTTTTCTATCAATCAAAAAATAAGAACCAAGAAAAACGAACATCCTCGACATTTTTATTACACTGTACTAATTATTTTCCCAACATATCTGAAGCTCGCCCATTTAAACGAGGGGTCCATCACCGCCGAGAATAAAGCTCCCGAAACGCGGCGAGGTCTGAAAGAGGAACGTCGACGGAAACCGACCTCAATGGCGATTTTCGCAGCTCGCCACTCTTCTCCGCCGATACCACGAATAAAAATTTAAGGCTCGCTTGTAACAAGCTATTAAACCCAGCCCCTGGCCGGGCAAGCAGCTGGGTTTAATTGAAAAAAGGAGGAAAGGCGGTCCGCAACGATCGCGGAAATATATCAAACTGGGGCGGAAAAGGGGACGGGTCCGCATTAATTGGTGCTTCGCCCGGTAAACGAGCGAACTTTTCCGAGCTGATCAAGTTTCTTCCTGGATGACGTCGCCTCTCTGGGACGACCCTACTCCACTTTCGAACACGGCAGTCTAATGAAAGAATAAATACTTGATGCGCCGCGGACCTAATTACGTCGGTAGCCGTTGAGTAAGAACCACGCCGGATGAATCCGTAAGCGCGAGACACGCTCGAACCGTTCGTTCGAGGGGACAAAGCTGGAGGCGACTGATTCTCACACTCGAGAGGAGGGATCTTCCAAAAGGCTCGATCCTTGAATAATTGATCCACGCTTGGCTCTACTTTTAAGACCGCCTTTGATTTCTCGCGTGGAAACTGCCCGTTTCGTGGAAATTAACGCCTTCTCGGACCTCCGTCGATTTATTTGTCCGCGATACTCGCTGCTTCTCCATTAAGATTTTAACAATGTCACAGTTTATTTTATGCATTTGAGGTACTTTGGCGCACCTGTGGAAACAAGCAGTCACTAGGATTTTGTATGTGATTAACTCTGAGGCTGGCTGCTCAAAAACTCTCACCCTTTGCGTATTCTAACCCAAAATTTGAAGTGTAGTCATACGGTTTAATATTGTATTTAAAGTTTTTCATTCAATTGGCAAAACATTTATAGAAATCAGAACGCATTAGTAAGTCCAGGTAAAGTTGGCGCATTGTGCGATGCAGTGAATTTTTGTCGTTTATAACGGTATGTGTTGTTTCTTTTATTAGAATTTATTATGAGCGAATATATCGTTTTATAATTAAAGAAAATATATTACTTGATGTTTTATATCAATTTTGAAGTAATGTTTTATGTTAGATAACTGAAACGAATGCTTTCTTCCACTCTTTTGCTTTAAAAAATATTGCGTATTGGGATATTAATTTCTTTAAAATTGTGTGTCTGAGAGAGTTAATAGATGGGAGAACGTGGAAAACAGTAAGCAGATTAAGAAAATTTTAGAGTATCGATGTATTGTACTCATTTGATTGGTATGGTTAATGAAAAAGTAAAATTTCTAGTGGCTCTAGGTTCTCACAATTTATACAGGCAATTTTTATAAGCAAACAGTTTGCATAAAGATGAACAATTTAGTGATAAATTATTTTCATAAGTCCAAAATGGTAAAACAATATTTTAATATTTGTCCAGCTCCTTTATAGTTTTCTGTTTTATTTATTCATTTCGGTATTGATATGCGCATATTGACAGCGGTTGACCATGCTATGTCAAGATTATGTTAAGGTTAAATTATAATTCATTCTCGTAAGTCCAAAATGGTAAAACAGTAATTTAATATCTATCCGACGTCTTTATAATTCTCTGTTTTACTTATTCATTTCGGTATTGTTATTATACCATTTCCATCATAAGGAACCTACTAGTAGTTCCTCAAAATGGTTCCCCTTTTCAGGTTCTTCAAGAATAATTAATAAAAGCGGAGACTTTCATAAATATTTAAAAATTGGGGATATAATAAAGACTTTTTCACAGGAAACGATTACTTACATATCCTAATTTGAACGTACCTTATAACCAAAACAGTAAAGAGTCAAAATCAAATTAATTTTGTTGTTCACACAAACTCAGTCAATATAGGAGAGCAATGAGCACTTCTAAAATAATCTAGAAGAACAATAAGCAATTCTGTAACAATCTAGATGAGCATTTACTATTAAAAAACCACCGGTGTTTGCAGTATCCCATTCATCAGTTTCCAATGTCGACGAAAATGTTGACTATAGCGTGAGCTGTAGAAAAACCGCGAGAGCAATTTCAAGGCTTTGATCGATGTTCGATCTGGATTTCGATAAAAATTGGGATCGAGACAGGGTCAGGTGGTCGTAGAGCGTCGCGACGGCGACGACGACGACGACGATGAGAAAACATTTCTTTACCGCGTGAGAACTAATTTCCAGTCTCTCTCTTCGACGTTAATACGGTATGATCAAAAGGAATATTAGATTTTCGTCGAGGCTCAAAGGGCAGGGAGCAATGGCCGCCTCGCCCGGAGGCGAACACACAGGACCCCGTGGCACCCTTCATCGTTCCACCATAATTTCCGAGAATGAGATAAGCTACGTCACGCTGGACCCTCTCGGACGAGATGTTACGGGGGCTGCAACCCTCTCCCTGGCGCGCAACCCCCTCGGTCCTTTGCGCCGGGGTTGTATCCGGGAAGCTTTCGTGCAACTGACCAATGCGCCATTGGCTGGCCGGACTAATCAATAAATCGTTCTTTGCTGCGACCAAGCCGACGCGCGCTTAGACACCCTATGCTCTAAGAGCGTCTTTCCGGTTCACCATTATCGAGGTCCGGGGGAATGGAACCCACCCGCCATTCTGTTCCTTCGAATATTTCGACGTCAACCTGGCTGTTCCCTCCGGTCTCGCCGAAACTCGTCGCTGCTCGCTCTACTAATCACTGGACTGCCGATTTTATGCGTTTATGGCAGATGTGGGCAACCGTGAGGCGGCTAAAATTGCTGTTCGATTATTTTCGGTGCGCTGATACTGTATCCTGTGTAATACATTGTACACTGTATTCTATGTAATAGAAAACAGGAATTATATCTCTTTTTCAAACATAAAGTTCTGCTTTTGAATAAGAATTCGCACTGTTGCACTGTTTTAAATATCTGCAATATTTTCACAAAATATTGGTTGTACATTGCGTGCAGTATATTGTATACAATATTCTGTGCATTCAGCAAAATTAATGAAAAATAATAAAAGAAGCTTCGGAACACTTAATATCCATTTAGTGAATATGCATTGCAATAAAATAGTAGAGAGAATAAAAGAACTTATTCTCGAATTTATTCTGTTCCCTTAAATATTTAGATGTCGCATGGTTGTTTCTCTGGTTTTATTAAAACCCGTTGCCATTTGCTTTGCTAATCAATTATTGCGTTCTTTGCAATATATTTACGTGCAAAGTTCTAAAATTTAGTATATTAGACAGTAAGCTAGTTTATTCTGTGCAACTGAATGAATGAAAAACGATCATTCACTAACAAATATAAAAGTTTTACAACTTTTGCTTTCACACAACGCGTGAGTTGTTAAGCAGATAACAATTTAAAAATAGCAAATTATAAAAATAGTAAATTAAACCGGTTTTTTAATTATATTTTAATTTAGATTTAAAAATAGTAAGTAATACTAGTCGTAATGTATAACTAGACTGAGGATTTTACATGCACACTTTATTACACATATCCACAAAACATTAATATGCAAAGTGCAATCAAAATTGCGTACAATATTTACTTTTAAACAATATAAGCTGTTGTTATTGATAATAAAATTTTCTTAGGCTGTTGAGCAGTGTAATACACAAACAAAGCTTGATCATTATTTCGACAACGCGCTACTGTTTCTTAAGACGTTGATTATTTCGCAATAGCTGTTGTTTGCTTAAAAATTATTCTGATTTCCCGTCACGCAGGGAACAAGATTTTTGTTTGTCAGAAATGAAACTCCTTTAGCAGCAAAGATAACAGGTGTCTCAGAATAATCCTAAATCGTACGAACGCTTTCGTGGAGTTGTCGAAACAAATTTATGCTTCAGGTTTGTCCAAGTATCGCAATAATAATTCCAGGAGGCTTGAAAAACTACAGCACGCGTCCTCCGTAGACCTACTTGCAGGGATCGTTGCAAGAGAATCGCTTCTCGACGCGAATCGCTTCGACGGTACTCGAACACTCTATCCATATTTCTCTTTATTTCGGTTCCCGGTTGTCGCGTTTGAAGAGCAAGATTTCCCGCGACTATCGGACCGATTCAATTTCGGTAGGAACAGGTTCATGGCGCAAGATGAAAGATCGAGATCGGCGGCGAATGTTTATACGCGCCGAATTTACTTGGCTGAGGAGAGAGGCGGAGCACCAAAGAAGCACAAGCGAACGGTTCCCTTCGCGCAGTCGGGCGACGATAGTCTTTGAGGACTCGCGAGGCAAAAGGTGAAAGGATAAGAAGGAGCAGAATTCGACTCCGTGGAAACATCTCCTGTCCTATCGGCGCTTCCGTCTTCACGAAAACCCCGGAGCCGTTGATCGATGGTGATGGAGATGCGAATAAACAAAAGTTCCGCGGCGGCAGGAGGGTGGCCGGCCATCATCAGTCATCGGGTTTTGTCATGTGTGTTCTTGATGCCGGCCGGGTCTGTGTGTAGTATCCTTGATGTATCCCTGGTATCGTGGCTTCGAGGAGGCTAACCACGTGACGCGAAAGATCTCCGGCCAGGGGATCGAGCTGGGTGTTCGTGTGGAGGACGCATTAATTCCGCCCCTGTTCCCAAAATCGAATGCTTATTCCCCTTTTATCTGCCGCCTGGTTCCTGATCTCGCGAGGCCAGGATTTTATACGGAACGTTTCGCACCAGTAATTACAAGCTGCTTCGTTTAAATTCATTATTTATCATACGGTTCAATCAAAACACGAAGGGATGGCGCAAATCGAGCATTTCATTTAACAGACTTGACTGAAGTAATCATTTAATGAAATACTTGTGAATCAAGGACTTCGAAGCATTTCATGCTAGCAGTTACAAGCAGCTTTGTTTTAACTCATTATTTTTTAATTCGTATCAGTTAAAAGTAATTATTTAATGAAAGACTTTATTTTATCGATTTTACAGCAAATGTGGCGATCTTGGCAATTAAGGATTTCATTTGAAACATGAACCTTTGTTTTAATTAATTATTTATGGTCAAGCTTTATAAAAACACTAAGGGATACTTATATTATTCAATAATATTTATCAACGATTTTATTTAAAATACTTAGTAGAAGTCAATTAGTTAATAAGAGACTTCGTACTAATCTTACTTTATCGATTTTAAAACAGTGCAAATAAGATGATTTTGATAATCAAGAATATAACAGTTGACATATTTTAGGGAAATAATTACTCGTCTAATAATCGAACTGCGGATCTTTATGCAAAATAATATAAGAGCAAAATTCCTCCTTTAATAATTGCATCAATTGTAAAAGTAATGTAACAATATCCTTAAATACTTTCACTGTTTTTACAGTTTATTATTTAATTTTAGAATTTTTCGCATAAATGCATAAATTCTGCAGTTTTATAATAATGTAACGGGGCTGCTAAAACGAACAGAATGCTACACGAACGAGATCGTAGAACCGATTAGTCCGTCATTATAATAAATTTTACACGATAGCTCGTAAACAATTGCCGCCGTTTTTATCAATTACTTCACGAATATCGGAACAAAGCGAATGTTCCTGTTGCATTGTGTAAAGTATTCATCGCAATGGTTAGGTGAAATTCTCCGGAGGTTTAACCATTTTTTCCGTTCGGAAGCTTAAGCGAAAAAAGCATAAGGGGTGGTTCCACCGTATCGGCTCGCAGTTGCACGTGAGCTCGGTTTGCACAATCGGCTGCGTTTTCCGAGAAACCGGAGGGTCAACAATAGGAGCTGGCTACACCCTGCCAGGTAAGGCCATTTTGAATACGCATAACGATCACTCATTGTGATCCCGGTTCGGTCCTACGGCGCGCTCCTTTTGAGGATTCCGGAAAATTGCGGGAACATTACGCGATTCGAACGTTTCCGCGATCGGACTTGGGAAGAAAAAAACCGTAGGAACCCTTAGGAGAACGGTTAAACCTGCTTCCCGCACGTGGGCGTTTTTTAACCAAACCAAAAACAACAATATGTTGCATATAAGAGGTCCAAGGATACGTCCGAATTAGAACAGACTAATTTTATTATGAATTTATTACTGTGTATCTTCATCTAGACTGCAGATTTTGTGCATCCTTAATTAAATTGCAGATTTTATGTATTTTTAGCTATGTGTCCGATTCCATGCATTTCCAATGGTTTGTTTGTCTATCTACTTGCATCTTTCATGCACTTTTGAGTGTTTCTCTGATCAGACTAAAAATTTCATAAATATTTTTACAGTTAATCTATCTACATTGCAGATTTTATACACTTTTTTCATATTCTATTCTCCGCAAATAAATACGCAAAAGCTTACATTTACAAAAAATATTCCCAATTTGATCTAACTGCGGCTAGCATAATTCTCATCGGAATTTTCAACTTACCAAAATTTCCTCATGACCACTTTAATGATTTTCAAGGAAATTGATTAAATTCAGAAGGCAACAACGCGTGCCTATATTGACAGTAGGTAACAATTAAACACGTTGTAGACGGAAGACGTTCAAACACCAGCGTAATTAGTCGTAACGGAACAATGTTTGCAAAGTGTTGTCACCCACCCAGGGCGAAACGGTAATCCATTCCTGTAAGTAAATTCCATCCCGTTCCCGTTTTATTTTCTTTCGGCCGTGGCACCGCCTCCCCCTGGGCACTACACGTTGTTCCACCGGGTCGAAGTTTGTTCCGGCAACTTAAGAAGACATCTAGAAACGCTCTTAGAACTTCGGAGAACGAGATAGGGTCCGGTTGCCCTGGATACCAAGTCGAATCCTCTTCCGCCGTTTACTTACCCGTTTACTTCTTGCCGAATATGAAAACTTGCGGTGTTATTGGTATATAACCAGCCGTTCTCGCGTACCAACGTATTCCGGGTTGTATACGCTGACGTCCGCCATCTTGATCTCCGAGTTCCCTTACCGGAGCACTGACTATCTCTCGTCGTTTAATCGATTTTAGCCTCCGTAACGTGGAACGATGTTGTCCGGAGCAGAGAGATCGACTGTTCCGCGATACTCGTGCTGGCAGCGAAAGTAACGGGACGCCATTTTGATTAGGGTAAGAGTGATGGCTCGTCACAGAGCGACGGCTCATTTCTTTTTAAATCTGTCGGTACATTGTTTATTCAATTGTACGCGATCATTTTCTTTATCAAGGAAGGTATTATATGTCTTTCTAAACGATACGTAACGATGATCATTAAATTATTAAAAAATATATAACTTATCAACAACACTTCGACGATATTTTCAACATGTAATGCAAAATAACTTCAAGAGTCATCCAAATTGCTCGAAACGAAAAAAAAGTAGCTAAGAACTTATCGGGAATTATATTACAAAGATAAAATAGAGAAATGGTCAAAGGTTCTGCTACAAAAAAAGAAAATTGTATTAACTATATTAAAAGAATATTAAAAGAAACTATATTAGAAGAATAACCACAGATTTTGAGAAACAATTGCATTCTCTGCACAGAACCATCGCAACGAAAATGGTCTTTGTTTAACAAAGATCCGCTTCGTTAATCAGCGATTGTCCCTGATTGAGTGAAAAGATTCGAAAGCAGTGTTCAGTGTGAAGTTGAAAATTGGAATTCGTTCGTAATGTACAGGAAAGCGAGCGACGTTATTCCTAAGGACATCTTAGCCGGAATCACTATAGTTCCTTTGCGCGCTTTCACTGGCAGGATAAGTCCTCCAGGTTCAAAGGCGAACTTCCGAGTTTTCCACCCTATCTCCGGCGAAGTTTACGGCGAAGGCTGGCTACTCGTATATATCAGGAGTGCATTAGTACTTTAAAATCGGACGAACTGGTCCCTTCCACGTGAGACGAATGCGATCCGTTCGATGTAACTTTCTCGCGAGCGATTTAGGTAACGCTGAGACCCCTGATCAATACCTAATGTCAATCAATATCGGAGGCTCGATCGATGAGGACACGCGCTACTTTGACGTCAGAGCTCCTTACGCTAATTGCTCTTACTTCGGCAAAACGAAGGATCTCAGCAATAAATATATTGGGTTGGCAACTAAGTCATTGCCGATTTCAAATAAGAAGGAAAATTCAGAATTTTTGTTAAAAAATATAACTTTATTCAATTAGATATTGCCCGTTCTTGTCGATGACCTTTTTCCATCGTTCTGGCAGTGTAAAAATTCCCCGTTCGTAAAATGTCTGGTCTTTGCTATTAAAAAACTGAATTAAGTGTGATCTGACATCATCCGCGTTATTAAAAATTTTACCATTTAAAGAGTTTTGCATGGAACGAAACAAATGGTAATCCGAAGGCGCAAGATCAGGGCTATATGGTGAGTGTGACAAAACATCCCAACCCAGTTCCAATAATTTTTGCCGAGTGACCAAAGATGTGTGGGGCCTTGCGTTATCATGATGGAAAACAACACCCTTCCGATTTGACAATACCGGCCGCTTTTTTTCAATTGCATCGTTCAGTTTGTCGAGTTGTTCAACATACACATTTGAATTGATCGTTTGGTTCTGTGGCATGAGTTCAAAATACAAAATTCCTTTGTAATCCCACTAGACTGACAGCATAATCTTTTTTTGGTGAATCTCTGCTTTTGATGTTGTTTGGGCTGGTTCATCTTTCATCACCCACGATCTCTTCCTATTAACGTTGTTATAAACTATCCACTTTTCATCGCCAGTAATTAGGTTTTTCAGAAATGGATCATTTTCATTGCGTTTCAGAAGCGAATCACAGATGCTAATCCGTTGCATCAAGTGAATTTCCTTTAGCTGGTGAGGGATCCATAAATCAAGTTTCTTGACATAACCAAGGGTTCTTAATTTTTTTTCAATGCATGTATGCGATACATTGAGCTTCTCTGCAATGTCTCGTTGTTGTGCTGTGACGATCTGAATCGATAATGGCCTTGATATGGGTTTCAACCACTTCGACTGGGCGGCCAGATCGTTGTGCATTTTTCAGTGAAAAATCACGAGAACGAAATCTTTCAAACAAATTTCGACATTGCCTTTCTTTTAAGGCTTCATCTCCATATACGGTACATAACTTTTTTTGTGCTTGCGATGCGTTCTTGCCTTTTCGGAAGTAATACAATAAAATGTGTCGGAAGTGCACGTCCTGTTTTTCCATTTTTAAATTGGAATAAAAACAAAACTAAAGAACTAATCGATATAATTTCTTTTACTAATTAAAAGTAGAAGTCCACACAGTAAGAAAAAAATATAGGTTAGATGCTCTGACCACGTTAACAAAACAAAAAAAAGTGTAGAGTGAATCTCTATCGACAAAAACGGCAATGACTTAGTTGCCAACCCAATATAAAATCAGCCCTTTGAGATCCGCCTTGCTTTAGTCGTCGTTTGAGTAAGATGTTTAATAGATGTGTGGTGAGTTCCTCCTGCTTTACAGTTTTCTTTGATGTATTGTAGCATCGGATTAATTTGAGAGGGAATGATAAAGTGGACGATGAATGATGAATTGACGGGTGAATGATAAATTGAATGACGAATGAGCAATTGATTAATTGATTACTGACAAAGCTGCAGAAGATACATGATTTACTCGGATAATTGTTTTTAAAAAATACCTCACTGCATATACTACATGCTACTATATAGGCAAACAGATTTGGAATTTTCTGTGAATTACGAATATAATATTATTTAAGGAATCTTTTCGAAATATTGTTCGAAATTTGATTCTAGGAAATTATTCGAAATATTACAGAACAAAACTTTATTCGAAATATCATAGGAATTAAGTTTTGTTCAAAAAATTTATCTGCAATTTGTATGTTTCGAACAAAATTTTATACTTGTAATATTATAAGCAAAGTCTTGTTTGAAATATTGAAATAAAATTTTATTCGACGAATTTATTCGAAACATTATACGGATAATATTTTATTCGAAGAACTTGTTTGACATATAATCCGATTAATATTCGAATAATGGCCGACTCTGCAGAGAAATAATTCATTACAATTTCAAGATATCCATCGAATACGCCAGACTCGATTCAAATTAATCGCCCCGTTTTGTTCCACTGCAAACACCGTAAGGGAAGATCCGATCTCGAAATAACGCAACACGAAATCCAGAAGCCCGTGGCCCAGATAGCCAAGGTGTCGCTAACAATCGCGTCTTCGGCAGCGATAGCCATCGGAATGATTAATTTATCAGCGACACTTTTAAGGATTTCAAGAGTCGCGGATAATGTTACGTCGACAAGACTTCGCTATTAGAAAAGACCTACAGCGTCCGAAATCCTCCGCCATCTTGCCGTTCTAATTCCCTATTCATGACTCACCGACCGAGCTTCTAATTCCAACCGAATAGAGAAGCAACAGAACTTCGAACATCCTGGCGGGAGGGCGGAAGGGCGGAAGCTTTATTCAATTTTTCCCGATAATATAGGATATACATAGTCGCATAAACATCCGGAGGATGTTCGCGCGAACAGCGCCGAAAGGCAATTACAATCAACCGGAGATCCCGACGCGCTTGGCAAGGAGTCAGCGAGAAGACGAATTGTAGAATCTCTTTAGTTTCATTTCCATCCTCTATTCATCGAGCATTCTTCGTAATTCGATCCGCGCGGATACAAAAGGAAGATGTCCCGATGAAATATTCACTGTCGACTTCCTCGCACGGGTCGTTTCCGGATTAAACGGCGGCGGGTCGCTTTTCATCGGGGGGAGAGGCCGGGACAATTAAAATTCACCGTGAGGCCGGGGGCTCTGATATAAATGAAAAATAAATGGAAGCCTCCGCTTTCGGAAAACAGGGGCGCGGCTAACAGCCATTCGTTTCCTCCGACGAATATAATTATATCGCCTGGCACGGAGATAGCGTTTGCTTTTTTCTCTTAAGAGGGAACGACCGGTCTTGATAGAACTTTGATGAAAAAATAACAAAGATAATTAGACCGGTGCAACTGCGGAGGTAAACAGTCGCAATCGTTCCACTTTCTTCCCTCTCATCAACGGCTAACGATCCGCGAGGGCTCGGTTACACATTCATCTGTGCCGCGTCTCTTTTCTCCTCGAAAACGGTTGCCTTAATAACCCTTCCACGGTGTTTCCAGTCTATAGAACTCTGAGTTAAGCTTATAGAACATTTTTAATGACCGTCACCTTATTCGAGACAATTTCATTATTGAAGACGATTTTATTGATCCTGCTTATTTTCATATTTTCAAATCGTGAATGCTGGTTTTATGAACTGCATGTAAGTGCAAAATGAGAACTCTTGTATTCTTAATAATGCATAAGCGTTAGTGTCTATCAGTAGTTAATTAAATTAATATGATCAGCAGATTGTGAATCTTTGCGCAAAATAAAAATTGTCTGCAATAGTTGCAAGAAGTAGGAGCCGGAGGAGAAATTCCTTTTCTCGATCATTTGAATTGATCAAAAATGATATTGTGGCATTCTTAATTGCATTTAGTATCCTCGCCGTTTTAAATACATTCTCATAAACATAATTCATATAAACATAATACATAAACATTATACATAGTAATGATAAAATAATATATTTCCGCATAAACGCGTAAAATCCGCATGATTACTGTCAACGTAAATTTTTCAGAACACCGCAGGTGAATTAGACGCACACCTGCATCGCCGCTGTTGTTTATCACGATCGCTCGATTTTCCACCGGGAATTTCAGGATAAGGGTAATTGCGTTTACACGAGACGATAGTTGTTTCCCGCCGATGCTCCGAAGGTAGCAATCGAAAGGAATGCAGAAAGCAAGCTCCGCTCCTGCCGAGTACCGGATAATTTACATTTCGAGACGCTGCCCCAGCCCGTCGCGCGTTTAATCGATATCGATTCGCCACCTCATGATTTATTTCGCACCACCGATAATGCTACTTTATTGTTATTAATTCGGTAGGGGACTGGCCGATGTCCATCGTTGAGGGTGGCCTCTTTTGCGAGTTTTTGCGAAGGGAATAGACTCGGTTTTACTGCACCGTCTTGCGACGTCGCGTACCACGGAGTAAACAAGATGTTAAATGCCAATTGTTGACTAGAAATTATTCAACAGTCCGTTGGGAGAATTGTACGGAATGGTCGTTCGCTGTAGAAAATGTAAAAATGTGAACGTCTAGTGCAATATGAATTGTACTGCATTCGGTGACGGTGAAGCGCGATTGGCAGTATCCATGATGGCTGACGTCGTAACATCGGCACCATAAGAATTGTGATTGCATAAAAAATATAGTAAGAGATGTAAGAGTACTGTTTCCGTAATTATCTAGATGGCAGACGTCAAATTTAACAATTGATCATCGAGTTTATTAATCAAAATTTAATTCTTTTTGGAGATGTTGTGGTTTTAACTTTCCCGATTATCTCTTTGGCACCAGCTGTGAGTATGTATGTTAATAAAAACACAGTCATGATTAGAAATTAATTTATCCGTGTGGGAAACTACATAGAATTGTAATTTGTTGTGGACAATTTTTATACAGACTTAAATGAGTCACAAATAAATCGTGAATGTTAATGACAACTATTAATATGTTTTCATTCATTAACACCAATAAAAATACTAATATTAATATATTATAATATTAATATTAATATATTATAATATTAATATTTTTACTTTCTTATTAAAAATAGCCAACTGCACAATTATCGAATTTCTATTCCTTGCAGTTCACATCAGCAGCCTCCATTTTGCATAAAAATATAGTGTAATTATAAAAGTCCCTAAAATAAATCGTTTTAAATAGAAAACGGTATTTTTCAAACAAAGTCTCACAAACAAAGAATTTTCCCGATTAAATCATCCGCTAAACAAATGAACAAATAAATCAATTTTGCCGAAAGAAGTATTCCAAAATGTTGTAAACGTCTTTAAATAATTTTTTAATGCTAAGATACGCTTGTCTTGGAAAGAAAAATAGAAGAAATAATGGTACCTGATTCGATCAGTTCCTCGGGTCTCTGAAAGAGCAGCATCTGCCGCGAGCCGAGCCCCGAATAGCACGCGATCGGTCATCCCCATGATTCTGTCGGTCAGTGTGCAACGCAGCCTCCTGTCCCCCTTTCACGTTGGTCACCATTCGTATTTTCCATTGGACCCGCCACCCTCCATGGCCAAATGCAACTGCAGAGGTCAAGGGTTTAACAGCTGCAACCTTCGGCGAAACCTTTTACGTAAAGCTGACCGTTTCGTTGTGGGGGACGGCCAGGAGGATCTCGCAACCCCCTCGCGTGGTCCTGCAATAAGAGCGCGTCGCAGCAAGGGTAACATGCGAGGGTTATTATAGCAGCGATGGCGACGCGCCGCCATTTTCATCTACGCGACTCGTACCCGTTTAAATGATTCAGAGCTGCGACGGAAATTACGCGACTGTTGTCATTGTTTGTTTCTCGCAGTGTGTAATTTGCTGGTCACACGACATGCTGTCGTGTCATATTTTTTTAAAGCGGACGTCCGTCGATGGATGTAGGCAGTCCGAGGATGTTTTATGCATTCGTGGGAAAAGCGGAAAGGTAAAATGAAAAACAGGGATAGCACTGGAAGACTGCGGCATGGTTGTATGTTGTTAACAGATTTGCGATATTTATTGTATTATTGAAGGATTTATTTTGTGTAACATTGCGTCTCATGCAGAAAGCTTTATTTATGCCATAGAAGATGATTTAACAATCGATTTAAAACGAAATTTAGTTGAGAATGTTATTATAGTGGATAAACAATAGTTATTATATATATTTGAAATGTTTATTTTAATGCACTTGCCAATGCAATTTTGAATGCAATTTTATGAAGCCAGATGATTACCAGATAAATAAACGAAAATAGTACAGTGATTAGAAACTAGTAGATCATCGACTTAACGAATAAATAAATTCAAAAGAAAAAGATGCCATGTATCTTGTTATATAATCAACTTGTTTACTGTGTAGTTAACAGTATATAGTAAAATGTTTTCATAAAGAAAAGTCTATTTCCTTCCAAACGTTGACAATCAGAACTGATCCAATCTTGTGCGTCTTCTTCAAAAAGCTAATCATCGTCTAATAAATAAACAAATTCAACTTTAAAATATGTCTTTTGATAACTGTAGGATGTATATACAAATTCTATAAAAATTCATTAGTATTGCAACAATATTTTTCGAGAAAAAAATTGGTAAAGACCGTCTACTTTCGTAGGCGTTTCGAGAATAGTCTGCCTCCAATTTTTTCTCCTTGATAAACATTCGAAATTCGTCTCCGAATGGCAAGCCGTAATCCTTGTTCTCACTCGACCCTTGATCTCCGCAGTGTAGAAAAAAAAGACTTCGCCTGCCTCCCGGAGGCAAACGTGACGACAAGCTGGAGTATCGCGATGAAAATACCAGGAACGGCTGTGCAGTAACAACAATTGTTTCCCTCCGACCGTCCGTGTGACATCAATCCGACGAAAAACCCGCGAGACTTCTCCCTCCATCGTGCTTCTTTACCCTCCGCATATTTTTAACTAGTCTCCGTTTTTCTTCCTCATTTTTTACCCCACTTAGCACGAGCCAGCCTGCGATAATATGCTGACGAACGTGATGACTGATGACTGTCGGGACTGTAACATCTTACTCTACGGTGACGTCTTCACGGAACATCCCACGAGATCACAGTCGCTTTGAAACTGAAACTGAGAACTGTTAAAAGCGACCGGAGTGATTATTAAACTGCAGGTTATTAGGCGAATAAAGAACGTTTAGAGGGATAAGGTGCAGACTTGGATTTTACATACTTTAATTTTACTTCGCATACTTGAATTTTATTTTGTGTATTTCAATCTTAAACTGTATATTTCAATTTTATTTTGATTACTCCAATCTTATTTTGGATACTTTAACTTTATTTTACCCACTTCAATTTTATTTCATATATAACAATTTTACTTTGTATACTTTTATCTTATTTTATATGCATCAACTTTATTTCGTATATAATTTATATTCGTAATATTAGTATTTTATAAGCAACAATTTTATATTATATACGACAGTATGATTTTATGTACTTCAATTTTATTTCATGTATAACAATTTTACTTTACATGCAACAACTTTACATTATACAACAATTTTATTTGATACACTTCAATTTTATTATGTATACTTTAATTCTATTTTATGTACAGTACTTTTACTTTGCATATTTCAATTTAATTTTGTACACTTTACATCTTGCATATCCTCTATATAATTTTGTAAGTGCATATGCAAAAATGCACGCAGATGTTATCAATGTTTATCATATACCTTTCTGAAGGATGATATTTTGTATCGAACGATCTAAACGGAGAATATTATCAATCTTTTGAAAATGTATAAAATGAACAAGAGTTGGTTATTTCTCTCATATGCGTAGTTTACAACTAATTCTAATTTAATCCGGATTTCATGGTAAACGTACTGTTTATAGCCCGACCAGATATTCAATTTAAGGAGCTATATAATTTCGCTGAAATTTAAATTAAACATTAAATTTAATTTCGTACAATTATGTGCAGCTAGATGTAGGGTATTCATAGAAATTTCCATTTCGATGGACAGCCCTTTTGCAATTCGAAACTCGTGGAACTAAGATAGCCTCCCTGATTACAATCTTTAATTCCAATCTTTAAACTCCGGAACATTCGCAAGCAGCAAGCGCACGAAGAGCGCGACGTTCCACGCACCAGAAAATAGTACAGCCGAGGCTCTATTATAGGTGAAAGCAATTTTCTACCAAAAACGCACGGTGATTTGCATGCCTCAGCGATGATTAAAGAAAACGAGCTGCACGAAACGGTATCGAGTAGCGATCTCCGTTCTAGTGGCCGTTTAAAGTGCCAATTTTCGTATTACTGATAAAAAAAAGGCGCCCGGCCGCGTTATTACACGGTGGTGCGTCTTTATCTTTCGCTGCATGCAAACGCATTCTGGTTTACGCGACGTCCGAAGACAACTGCGCTGTCGACAGCCAATGGCCCAGTGTCACGCGAATGCAACCGCGCGATCACGTGCGACCCATAAATTGATTCTTGCACCGATTCTCACGCAATATCCCATTGCTATCGTACGGGGCATCGAAACGCCACAGTCGACGATAGAAAACCACCCCCGCTGGTTATGTGGTACGTCACGTGGCTAATAAATTACCTTTGTTAATCCATCCGACTGACCCGTGACTCTAATCTCCCCTAATTCCTTTCGCCCCATTCGTTTATATAATATTATATTGTATAATATGTATTGGGAGATGGTCTTCGAATTTTAATTATCAAAATAATTATTCTCGACTGTTTATATCGTAAGCAAATTTCCATCCTGAGATAATTACCTCCGCTAATTCCCTCCTCTCCATTTGTTTATATAATATTATATTATATAAATTATTCTCACTAATTATTTACATCATAATTAAACATTCACTTGGAAATAATTACCAATGCACAATAACATTATATAAATAATCTATTTTATAACAAGATTCTTCTGCAACGTGAAGTCCAAGAAACTTATTAGAATGTTGCATTCTGTAAAAAGATGAATATTTTTCAATGAATGAATATTTTGAAAGGAACAAGAACTTTTAGACGGAAGACCACGTTGAAAAGAATAAAAACTTTGAGGAGAACGAACATTGCGAAAGGAATTAACTCCTTGAAAAAAATGAACACTGCAAAGAATGATCTTGCAAAAGTTAACACTTAACAAAGAATGAATTCTTCTTAAAAAATGAGCACTTATGAACTCTTCTAAAGAAATGAAGATTTCTGCAGGGTAGCGAGAGGGCAATTCTAGAAGTGTAGATTTCGAGAACCCTTTCCCTTTTCGTGGTTCTAAGTTTAAAGAAAACACGTACAAGATGTGAAAGTTGAAAATAAGATTGTGGGAAAATACGGTTCCCGACATGTTTTTAGAGCTCAGGCGAAGGGTAGCTGTTCGACAGTGACCACTTGATCCCCTCGACCACCGGACGTCCGCCTACGTCACGTTGCCATAATTTCGGAGGGTGCACATGCACCTCGGACGGGACGGAATCGAATTTCTTGAATGGTCGGTTCTTCGGGAACGAGGCGCATCTTCCGTGTCTTGTAATTTGCTATTGTGAGAACACGCTGTGGTAACGTGAGAGACCTTTTTCTTTTGAAAACAATTAGGATTGACGGCCTAATCTGTCGTGAGAATTGCGAGTAATAGGATTTATCGTTTGGTATTATTTTTGATTAAATTTATTGCATGCTATCTAATCATATTTGTTTAAAAATAATGTTTGTGAGATTGTATTTTCTTTTGTTTATTTGAAAACATATAATATAAAACACTGAGCAATGAAATTCATGAAACCATACTATTCCTGGATAAATAAGCTACAGTTTTTATATATTAATGGAAAAATTGAGAGAGTTAAATTTAAAGTGACAAATCAGATTAGAAAAACTTAAGGGCGCCGATATATTATTGTATATTTATTTGAATTGTTAAATAAAGAAAGAATTCTTTGCTTTTTATTTCGTTCATAAAGATTTACAGTCTATTAATAAATCACAAATTTCTATTTTGTATAACCATACGCAGTCCATTAATAAATTATACATTGCTAGATTGCAGATTGCATGAATGTATGACAAAACTGACCAGTTCCATTTAGCGAAAGGTAAACGTAATAAATAATAGAAACCAATTACAAAAATATATTAATTAACAACGTCAATATATTATTCTTAATACATTAAAGTTATTAAAAATGATTTCTTACAATCAATACAGACAATTTTGTTAATTTACATAAATATCCGCTGTCCATATATTTCATACCAATCCATAAACATTTACTAAAGAAAACTTCATACAAAATAGCACTCCTATCGAATAATGTATTCGTTTAACATAAATCATCTTTCAATCTAGAAACATACACATTGATAGAAATCAGAATCTGTTGGATAGTAACATTTACTGCTCCCAGTTTAGGATAATACGTAACGACAACTTGGCAGAGAGCATCGGTCTCCGAGACAAGGATCTCGACGGCACGGTCGTTCCAAGTTCGATCATTAATGTCTGAATTTATAGTTACTTAACGTCGTTTCCTCTCGCCGCGATAAATTTGTCGGGCTCCTAATGTGTGAAGCTGGCCGTGGGCACTAGTTGCGCGGAACAGTTTCCGGGCCACGTCCTCTTTCAATCCCGGCCAGGAAGTCTATCGCCTCGGCCGGATGATTGACGACCGAAGGGTTGGTTCTCGTCGCGGCACTTGTGCTCCATAACGCATACTCAACACGTGATCCAGCTCCACCCACCTAACCACCTGCCCCACCGAAAATAGAATACATTGCGGTGGTTTGTTGCCACTAATTCTCGCCGGTCGCGTCCCGAAGATGAAGCTTCTTCGCCGTCCAAAAATACGTACTATCCAATCTCCACCTCACGAATTCGCTACCGAAATTCACCACTACATCGCCGAATTTTTATTATAACATTTTCTCTACTTCCTGTTTTTTAATAGTTAATTTCGAATCGAAAACCGTCGGTTCAGAATTTCTTAAAATTAAATCTACCGAGATCTAAAAGCGATGAACAAGTGTTGCCTTATAATGTATATTGTAAGTATTTATTATGCCAAAGAAGTATTTGTTGCAAAGTGCAAGTGAGTAGATGTATTTTAACCCCTTGCACTACAATTCATTTCACGCTGCGTTGATCAGCACTTATTTGTCCTTAATATTTTTAATAGTAGGAACAGACTATCTTTGTTTATTTTACCGTCTTTATGTGCACTTTATTCCTGGACTTTGATGACAGAAGAATTTATTTTTATTTCGTTGTAGAAGAAATTCATACTGTTCATATTTAGTAGATGTTGCATGGAATCTGTATCATGAGTCTAACTCGTTGTTATAGTGCAAGGGGTTAAAATGTTAGACAAATTTTCGAAATTTAATATTGCTTGTGTATTATTGATATAATACTACTAAAATGTTTAAAGAAAGAAAGGAACTCCTATTTGGGTCTTGTTTATCACGATTTATAAGGGACATTTTTATTTTATAAGATTACGAAATAGCGTTTATTTGAATTTTTCATAAAATAAATATACATTACATAAATAGACATATATAAATATATAAATAAATAAATCAATATATTCAACAGAAATATATTCTGAGAAAGATAATTCATTAACCTCAAACAACGTATCAAGAACGTAATTAAACATTATAATTAATTAAATATTGTAAGAGGTTAATCCACTATCCTTCGAAGCATGGCGTGGAAAATGCAATCCGCGACTTTGTTTACGAGTTAAAACAGTGGCAACGGCTTCGGGTCGTGTTCGAACCAATCAGCAAGTTACAGAGCGTGAACTTGCCAAATTTGTTTGAGAATCGTAAATAATATCATTAATAGTAAACTCACTCATTTAGTTGAGAGTACATTTGTTACTCGGAAACGTAGGTCACGATTCACGATGTCGGTGCATTGAACTCGTACAATGTTCAGCTGATCCTAGTTCTATGATCATATCGAGCAAGGAATGCGATCGGAGGGTACTCGAGTATTAATTTGTATGGTTGAAACAGAATTAATGTTCGCAGTACTACTGCCAAACACTGGCCGCTTAATTAATTACTGATAATTCCGAGTTATGAAGATATCCGATGGGATGTTCTCCTTTTGTACCGTCTCGAAGAGGCGTAGTATTTCGATGGTGTTGCACTTCTGAATATCCGCACTCCACGAACACTCAAAATATTCGGAACTGGTCTTTTAATCTGTACTTCAACGAGTCAGACTCGTGATGGAAATTTTTTAGTAATAAGCTATTAGGTATGAATATTCATCCGTTCCTTTAAGTCGGGATCAAATGTTGTTCTCTTGTCACCAATATTTAAACATTCAATTATATGTGAACACATAAGAAATATAAAATTCCTTTTTCTTCGAAGAAATCAGTGTGATCGAAAAAATTCTAATAAATTCTAATCATGAATTCAAATCTAAATGAATTCTAATCATAGTAATTGTAGAGAAAATGGTACGGCAAGGGGTTAAGACGTTTCATAGCCGCGCGTACAAAATCAATCGTTAATTTCCACGCGTGATGATTACCTGATAAACCTCAGGTAAGTCATGACCATCAACGGCCTATTCAAGAATTTGAAAACTTATCTGCTATCACGTCTAATTTATCCGAAAGTTTCGCTTTATCTTGAGTTGTGTTGGTTAATTTTATTTAAACGTTAGATAGTAAAACAGAAAAGATAGTACCAGAAGATTTCATTAGGAATAGATCTTCTAATCATTACACAACTAGAAACAATAAATGTATCAATAGAATATTTTCGATGTAACGATCCATCGACACATTAATGGTCCTAAAATTACTGCGTGTATTTGACGTTATTAATTGTCTCTGTTACGAAATGATGCGATCAGATAGCTGCGGGATTGCTTAATAATATAATCGGCAAAAAGAATTCTTGTAAATATTAAACGTCAAGACATAATCAATATATTAACGCAATAATTTCTCGAAATACTCGTGATCGAAAACTTATTTGATATCTCTGATTCTATCAGTTATTACACTAATAAATTAAGTTACAAAATATTTGGGGGTTGCTTGACCAAATCTCTAACAAACGGAATTGCTACAAATAGCAAGAATCCAGAATAATTCGCAATACCAAAATCAGTTGTGATGGTTATTGTAGGTTAATCGATCAGCGGATTGTTATTGTTCAATTAGTTACCTCGTGCTTGCCTTTGAAAGCAGTAGTGTTTCGTAACGTGCTCGTCGCGTGTGTTCCCGTGAAGTGATCTGACCCCGAGTGGACCTCCATGGTTTACTGCTGACCCTTAGTTCATCCTGTGGTCACTAATGACCATCGCGGTGATCAGTAATGATTATTCAAGAGGTTAACATTGGTCATTCATGTGGTTATCAGTGGTCATTCAAGAAGTTATGAGTGGAAACTCAAATGGTTATAAATACTCATTCAACTAGTTATCAGTGCACATTCAAGTGGTTGTCAATGGTCACCCTAGTGACTAAGTCTTAACTTCTGGTTATTTTTCCAAATTTTTGCTCCCTCACATCTACACTACCGCGTACATCCGTGATTTGCAATAGTTTTGTGAATAATCTCGCGTTCTTTTCGCTCATTTTAAGCAGACATCAATTTTCAACATTTTTGACACATTTCAGGCAAACAAATTCTTTACGTTCTTCAACGGGGTTATTTATCAATAGCATAGCTTGGCGAATTATTCACTGAATTGTGTTCGGACACGAAATTATTTAAATTGCGATAACATTTGCGTACTTTGACGGGGTTACTTATTGTTAATCTTCACTGTAAATATAGCATTCAAGTTCCGTGATTTGTTCATTTCTTCTACGCGACTCAGAGTCTGAGCGTAATCTCCTCCTTCCGTTACGCCCCATCACACCTCGTTCATCTCGCTCGCTTCTCATTGGCCACCGTTTTTCTGTAATAACTCTTAAACAAAGCTGTGGATTGTATTTTCGCCAAGAAAAAAGATACCTTAAATGACCTCAGGAACCTCACATTTCCTGTAGTTGGAATAATTTTTGTACTAAAAATTCTGTATAATATATAATGCATATTTCTTACTTACAGCATAGTCCTCTCTGGACTTCTACAATTCACATTAGATAGTTTTAACACACAGTTCACACACAAAGCCGATTGGGGTTAAATATGTGAGAGGATAGAATGGGTGGACCGATCGTTTTAAGCTGACTCGAGTCTGCTGGGAACGTTCTGTAGCTCGCATGTTTTTTTACATCTTTGATCAGGCCGGCTTATCATCAATTAGTATTTTATGAAATATTATTTCTCTACATCTTAACGAAATACTTCCAATATTAAAATAAATGAAAATATAAATATTACAAAATAAAAATATTTACATTCCATTTACTATTTCACACTTACTATTTTTCCCTAGCCCTGATTGAAGAATACCACAGACAAGTAACATACGTGTTTTAAACAGGAAATATTACATAGTAATAATACGATAGTTTTATTGTTTAACACTAAACCTACCGTAACTACACTAAACCGTCTTAATGACTCTTTCAAGGAAAATGTATTGTAGCATTTATTATTAGAACAAGTTTTATTATGAATAATTTACAAAATCTATAGAAGTCCGCTAATAAGTTCCATCTGAATAAATTTTTACTTTTATGAAGCAATACTATAGTCACTATTATAAACAAAACGAGCTTATTGAATAAAAATATATAGGAGCATTTTTTCGAAATCCCTCGAATAAATCTGTAAAGAGAATTTTAATAGAATCGCAGAATGGTAGTTCGGTAGGTGATCCAGCCATTTCGCCAATAATTTCGTTACCATAAAATTGATTTAAAAATAATTACGTAGGCGGTCGAAAGATAGCCAACGAGTGCCACAGAAAGGCCTATAATGTGTTGCTCGGAGAACGTAAAATCCACAGCAAGCCTAATAATCCTGTGGATCGCCTTGTAATCGCATTTTACACTCCAGTATCGGTCGCACAAAGGGGTATAGCTCTCGGTCCGCGGTGTGCCACAAAATTACGCGAACGCAGAATGCTCGGCCACCTTCTGTTGGTGCCGACCGCCCGCCATTAGGCGGGTATTACAATGACAGTAAGAAGCATTAAGGATCGCAACAATCCCTTCTCCTTTGGGTACTGGAGCGTGGACACGGGGGTGGCCGGCACAGATCTCGGCGAAGGATCGAACCGAAAGACGTGGGCGACGATTCTTTCGTTTGCTCTCCTTCTTCCAGTTGCCGCAGTTGCGGCTTCTCCTCCTCACCTTCCTCAGGGGATGTAGGGCGATCCTTGGGAGCCAGGCTCGCAGCTCATTGTTCTTCCATCATTGACAGCAACCCAGGCGTATACTCCCTTACACCTAATCCTTTAATCTTCGAGAAATAGAGCTGTTTGTAGCAAACAGATCGTAAACCCGTCATTGTCCACTTTCTCGCAACGGATGCAAACTCGACCTGTGCTACCCCCGCCGTTCATGACCTACGATTTCGCAACGTTTCGACGGCCGTACCTCATTCCGCAGACTATCCTGCTCGTAAAACGGGGGGAACTACGAGAAACGAAGGAAATCGTTTGAGAATTGAAGTGGAAATTCTTACCTGCGAACTGGCCGATGAAGTTGACCCGCGATTTTCTGCTCTTGGATTCTTCGTGCTCGGAACTGTCACTAGACCATTTTACTTTTGGTTTCTCTGTGTAAAATACTATTTTATGGTTGCACCTGTCGCTTACAGGACGCGGCGAATTATGCACAAATATTTTGCGGAGTTGGTAATTTCTTACGTCATAGAACGCAACGTTGAACTATATTCGTCGTTAACGCTGAAATTACCTGTTCTAAGCGAGACTAGTGGATATAGATTTGATTTATTCGAGCTCAGTACGATTTGAAATATAATTTCAATTAATTAAGTCTTGAACTTAATTTCATTAAGACGTTTCAGTAATTTTAGTAACTGTGAAAGGAAAGTGAAAAATAAGTCATTCTGACCGGTTTGGTAGTTCTTGTGTTAACATACGTTGATCTTATCAACTCCGCGATGTTTCAATGTAAATTTAGTATATAAAATTTTCAATATTTCTGATATGTATAATATTGTGAATATTTTCTATATTCTTAATATTTTAAATATTCTTAATACTTTTGATATTCTTAATAATTTTAATATTCTTAATACTTTTAATATTCTTAATATTTTTAATATTTATAATATTTGATATTTAAAATTTAATAAACTTGCGCTTAATAGTTTAAACTATGAATATTTATTGCAATATTTAGAAAACCGTAGAACCGAAAATATCTACAGAAATGATTATTTTCATTGTCTTCCAAACACTACGTCAAAGTAATGGACGACAAAGTAATGGAGCATGTTATCCCTTTCACGACAAATGCAAACATTTTTCCCCATTTTAAAATTCATGATTGTCGTATTTAATTATAACCTTATCTGCGTTTTTTATACAGAATGTCAAAATAGAAGGTATACCGAACGCAATGACATAAACGAGAACGTTTAGAAAAAAAGAACTGTCAAATCAATTATAACATATTATAATTATTAGGGGGACTGGAAAGTAATGTCGTTTTTCTACATTAAATTGAAACACATAAATTGTTAGCAAGAATTTATTTTGAATCAATAATGAAATTACCCTCGTTATCAACAACCTTTTGCCATCTAGTATGCAAATTGTCAATCCTGGATCGTTAAAAATCAATTGGTTTTTTATCAAAATATCTGGAGATAGCATTTTGACATCATTCGAATTTTCAAATTTTTTGCCACTTAGAAAATGTTGTAGCGCTCGGAATAAATGAAAATCCGATGGCGCAATATCGGATGAGTATGGTGGGTGAGACAACACCTCCCATCCCAATTCATTAATTTTTTGCAAGGTTCATCTTGCACAGTGCGGCCTTGCATTATCGTGTCGCAGAATAACACTTTTTCTGTTGACGACCGCTGGATATTTTTCAATTAAAGATTCATTTACTCGATCTAACTGTTCACAGTAAAGATCTGAATTCACAGTTTGTCTAGGTTTCAGCACTTCAAAATGAACAATCCCGCGAATACTCCACCATACACACAAAAGCGCCTTTTTGGGGCGTAAACCTGGCTTCGCTGTACTTCGTGACGATTCATTTGGAGAGAGCCACTGCCTTTTGCGTTTTGGGTTATCATATAGGACCCATTTGTCATCTCCAGTGATCAAACGATCAAAAAACGCTTCTGTATGGTGTCGCTGAAGCAGTAAGTTGGATGTGCTGGATCGGTTAGCTTTGTTTTCTTCCGACAAATTATGCGGGAGCCAAACACCTGCTCTGCTTTCTTTATCAATCTGGTTTAAATGTTCTTGGATGGTTGATCAAGGTTGTTTAAGAGTGTTTGACGGTTCCTCAATTGTTTGACATGGATTTGCTTCCACCTCCGCCCTTAACGTGTTATTGTCTAAAGTTGTTGGTCTTCCTGATTGATACGAGTCGAAAAGATCGAAATTACCGGATTTAAACTTAGAAAACCATCTTTGGCATTTTCGAACGTTTAACGCATTTGGATAATCATCGCAAATGCTTTTGGTAGCAACCGCTGCGTTACTACCCTTGCGAAACTCAAAAAGTATACAATGCCGGATACGTAACTCTTCTGGTATTTGGCTGGCCATTTCACCGTAAATTGCAGAAAAGATTTAAGATGTTACTATTTGCGAGAACACAAGTCCCTCTAACCTTAAACTGTGTTTAGCACGCCTTTGAAATACATAATAACCTAACAAATAAGTAACGAATATCGACATGCGCAAAAACGACATTACTTTCCGGTCCCCCTAATATTATACCGTATTATAATATAATATTGTGTTATAGTATATTATAATATAATATTATATTATAATATGTTATAACATAATATTTTGTCATAATATAGTAAGTATAATTTCATGCAATAATAAAGTATATTTAAACAAATGAAAATCTTACGTTTAAACAAACTAAAATAAACAGTTACATTCTAATATTTACTGTAAACATTCTTATGGTCCTGTAAAGGTTAGATAGAAGTAATTATTCAATACAAAATGAAACATGTTAAAAAGTAAGAAGTATGAAGGTAGAATCAATTGCACAAATTTGAAAGTTAATTTTTTCACCAGTCTATTACATTTCTCTAATTTTATTGTAAGGATAAAACATAAAAATATTGAGAAACTAATTAAAGTTATACAATTGAATTTTTCATTTCGAACTAGACTAAGTAAAGTACTTTAACTTTATGCAATTTTTCAGGTTGTCGCGTGTCAGTCAACGTGTTAACATTTATTTTCTACCGTATACAAGGTGTCTTCTATGCGAGCTGGAAATCGACAGGCTCGTCGACTAACTGTCTAACCATTGTTTGGCGTCGTTGTGGACTTTCTACGAAACACTTTATACAAAATTGAAAACAAAGTTTTCCTATCTCTATGTCGCAGAGTCTGTATTATATCCGTTCTTCTAACAACATCCAGCAGGTTGAAAAAATTTCGGATTCGTTATGGAAACGAGAGATTCACCTGGACATGCAATGATCCATCTGGATAGGTGCAATAACCTATTCCTCGTGTCAACGACGAAACGATAACTAGATAAATAGAAATGCTCAAATATTCGTCTGATGGCACAGGATCTCTCGTGAATAACGAACTAACAGCTGTTTATGACAGATTAGGAAAGTAGAACGGATGTCGGTCAGTCTTAATCAGTCTATCCACCGTCCTCGTCTGTATTATTCCTGTACCAAGACTCTTCCCTAGGAGCGACATTACAATTAGGGGTGGGTATTTTTCTCGGGTTCGAGTCGGGTCTCGAAAATTTCGCGTACCTGACAGCGAAGTCAGGTTGGGCAGTGCTTAAGTCAAGAGACGGAAACCCTAAAATCTATAAAACTCGGTTGCCCGAATGTTACGTCGCGTGTCGTTGTAGTTCGTTAATCATATTTTATATTTAGTTTTTCAGATTGTAAATGATTTCGTATTCTATACAGGGTGGTCCACGCAACTTATGTTCCTCTTACGACTTTCAAAATATGCAATTTAATATCATTTTACGATTGGACAACACATTTTTCAATATAACAGTTCAATATAACGTTGTTTAACAAATTGACGCCGGCGAGCATCACCGGTTGGTCACACGTGTCTGTCCCGTGAGGCAGCTTGTATGTATTTGCTTATTGCGCTCATATTTCACAAAATAGATAGTACAAAACAGATTTATGTTATTTTATCTCAATATTATAAACAGACGTTCAATAGTAAAAACATAACAATTCAATATTATAAACTTAACATAATTATTTAATCTTTTTAAATTTCGGACGCTGCTTCACGGAGAAAACCCTGAATATTGGCAAGGACGTTAATGTATTAAAGGGACGTAATACGTACTGTATTCACTTCTTATGTAATATTATATATATAATATAATATAATTATGTGATATATAATACGGTATTATTTATAAATGTATAGTGTGTCCGTCCACATATGTCTAAGCAAGTTTCTTGTTATAAAAAAGTTCAATAAGAGAAATCAGAACAGCTACAAGGTGCATGTAAATTATTATTTTCTTAAACGTGAACTTGCTGTGTTAAGAAGGTCAACTTCGTTTTTCTAAATGCATACATATAATATTTTTCACATATTTAACTAGTAGAATAATTTTCAATCAAAATTGTATCGTATTAAAATCTGCTATTATGCACCGTTTAGAATATTCAAATAAAGATCAATGAAGAAGTAAGTGTAAAATCCGATTGAAGAATCGCTCAACATAATATTCGAGTATCTGAAATATTCGGGTGCCCGCCCACCGCTAGTTACAATACGGGAATCGTACAATGGCCCAAACGTATCGAGAATATCCAATGAAGAATTTAAATGAAAGGGCTTCGTAAAACGTTCGAGTGTGTTTGCAACCCTCTGGCCAGAGTCCTTCTCGATCGGAGCAAAAACGTGGCGGCGGAAAAAATATGTAAAGGAGCGTATGCGGAAGCTGTCAAACGTAATCAACGTCAACCGACCAGGCATCGCATTATTGGAGCAACGTCCTTTTTTATTCTTTCTTTTTTTTCGGCAGACTCGAGTAAAAACTCCGATTTTCCATGGAGAAAGCGGTGGACGAAGGGTCGAGGTGCTCGCGTTGGTCGCGTTTCTACTTTTCCTTCCTCATTGTGGTTCGCACGCGGTAACGTTACGCGCGGTGTCCTGTTACCTTTTTTCGGATTCTAGGTAGGGTTACACGGGGATACAAAGTAGATTCTCGTGGACTGTATCATATAGAGCAAAGTTCCAGCATCGGTAACGTTGAATTTGTTTCTTACTAGAAACAGTATTTAATTGATTGTATTAGGGTGTCCCGTAAGTATCCTCCGCACCACGCTATTATGCCATTAACATTCCAGGATAATGATACATAATCATTTAATCAAGATGGGATATGTGAATCGGTATGATGTTTCAGTTCCAAACCAATTCACGGAGACCGATCTTATGAACGGCGTCTCTACATGCTATTTGCTTCTTCGGCGTCATGAACAAAATCCTTTTTTAAAGAACCAATATAATCGGCTCATAGAAGAGTAAATATCTGCAGTCTAATTATTAAACTACAAATTCCATGCATTTATAGTAGAAATTAATTGATGAATTAGACAATTGCAAAGATATCAGACTAATTTGAGGGTATCGTTACATTGTTACAAATTGATTAAAATCGTTGAGACAAGAGACAACTTTCATGCAATTTTTAATTTTTGCAATTGATGCAAGTAATTTTCATTTTGCGTATATAGTCGCAGACTAATTATTAGACTGTGGATTCTATACATTTATAGTAAAGATAAATAAATGAATTATACATGAGCATAATTCAAGGATATTATTACACTGTTAAAAATTTACTAAAATCCTTAAGCAAAAGTATATATTATTAGTTTAGTATGTATTATTAGTTTTATATATTATAAGTTTATATTATATAAGTCTGCAATTTGATGCAACTAATTCCTGTTTTACTCAAATATCCGCAGTCCAATGATGATAATGGCGCTTTGCCAGGATCACCAAATATCAACTCTGTCTAGATATTTCAGAGCAGCTTCTCTTATCGATGTTCGGCCGCTTCCATTGCAGCTTCAACGCAAAATTGGTCTCTTAGTTAGTTCGTCCCAGGTGGTGTTACGAAATGTTCAGGAGGTCCTGTACCTGACGATTCGTTGACGGACCCTTCTCGTCTTACCGTGCACCGATCCACGGAAAATCGCTCCGATTCGCAGAAACTCGAGCCCGTGACGCAACAATGCCGATTGCTCCCTTTTCTGACAGCCGAAACTACAAAACTCCTTCCGCCCACAATACGCGCGGTTCTCTTATCTCGATTAGGTATCTGCGTGCTCCTCTTTTCCACGGAAGACTGCGATGAAACGCAATGGACCACGCCGATCTGAATTTCAGAATTTTTGCCTTCTTTTCGAGGATTTGCTCCCGCAACTCGTGTTGCGTTCTTTCTTCGTTTGGCTGCCGACGATTCGAGAGGTAGACTATCCAGACTGTAGATAACTCTAGGTTCTAAAGTCTACTAGACCATCGAGATGTCGAGGATAGAGATGTGCAGCTTAGAGATATTCTCGGGGCGACGTTTAAGTTATAACTGGGCTGCGGATTTTATGCATTCATGACAAAAGAGAAAATGCAAAGCTAGAAAGACGTTAGAAGAATTTCAGGATACATATTCATTTTCAACCAACCGGGATTCTCAAAAAGTAAACGGTACTTTCATCTAATTTATATTTCTGACAGTTAATTTAGACATTAGATGAAGTTATAAATTTGTCTTTTATCAGATATTTGTTTTGTTCTTTTTTATTTACCTTCTTGGTTCTTTATTTTATCGATTTTGAATCATTATCTATTTTTGGAAAGCAAAAATTTGTTGGTCCCGGTAATTTGCAGTGGTTAGCAGCGGAATTTATTTATGACTTGACTTAAGCAGTTTTATTTTGTACAAAGATCCGTTGTCTAGTGATAAGTCAATTTCTCAAGAAATACAATATCTCCATTTAACAGTAGAACACATTATTGTTTCCGTTATGTTTATACTCCTGTGATATTAGAAACTGGTGCAGTCTTATTAAATGTAATAACAGTATATTATTTAGTTATTAACTAGTTGTAAGACGCTAAGTTAAGTATACATCGACGCGATGGATTTCATATTCTAGATCTAGATTAGTTTATTATTTAATTTTCACAGTGTTACAATTGTGCAATACATAGTTATAAACTAGCATGTAAGAGAACATTGTAAACTATTTTATCCTATCGAGCCCATTGTACCCTATTTTCTAATTAACAAGAAAAACAACAAAAATTATAACTAATTCTGTACAAATTCTTCCGGAATTCGATCTAATACTTATAATGTGAACTTAAAATTCATTTATAGATTATTGTATTCATCTGGAATACAATACAAACCAGTTATTCAGGTGTCCCTTTTGAATTGACCCACCCATATAGCATTATTAATTAGAAGAATATAAACTTTTTATAAAATAAGAATTAAAGGAGATTATTTAACTATAATTTCTCATGGATTATGTTCTTATGGAATATTTTATCTAGTATATTTTAATTGTAAGGAAAGAGGAAGACGTATATTATTAATTAATAAGGGTATAATTAATTATATACCTAAAATAAGATTAATGTGATTTTTATTTCGTTTATCAAAAATAGCGGCACCAATTTCGTTGACTTGAATTGGTGAAATTTTAATGTTGATAGGTTTATTAGATTGATCTTTAAATTGAATTATTTTATTAATATTTTTTGTTTTTCTTTTTTGTTTAGTTTTACATATTTTTATATTTATTTGTTTATGTGCAGTATGGAGAAATAAATTATTATTTGAAAATTGTATAATTTATTCGTCGATCGATAAAGTCGCCAAACGAGTAGTCTGATATAAAACAACAATTGCTCGATTCTGTTCCATGGCACGCCGCAGCGTGTAACGCGACGATGCCCGATCATGCGCGACCAGTAAGAATTCCATTAGCTCAGCCAAAGACAGCCCCCGAAGCGTAGACTTTCGGGACAACAATCCTGAAGCGATCGCGGAGAAGTCGAGGACGGCAACGAAGCCGGCAAATCGAATTGGAATAAGACGAGCCGACAAATCTATTCGGCTGTAAGGTCCATTGATGTCGCCGGCGGGCCCGTTGTATCGGTAATTTCATTTGGAGACGCGATTCCCAACAGCCTTGGCGCGTCCCAATGATCCGGGACACGAAAGGGATAGTCGCGAGGAGTCGCTTAGGATTTGCAGTAGCCGGTTTTACGGGCAAACGGAGATGCGAGAAGACGGCAATGGCGACTGGGAATCATCGCACGCCTCGCCGACTCTTGTCCTTGCCCCGCGTATAATGCCGATGTTTGGACACACGGCCGAAAAGGCTTGGACTTCCACCGATCCCCGACGAGTAAACAGTCGTTTATCTCGTTCGACGACCAATGCGACCAGTCGACCAGCATCATTTTTACCGTTTCACCGTGCCCACTTGCTCCTGCAGGATCGTTGCCTCCTCCCGTTAATCCAATGCACAAAACCTCCGTGGGCAAACACGCTTCCGTAGGACAATCATCCAGCTTTCGTCCTTCAACCTTATTCGACTGGCTCGAGCAACGAAAGGATTCGCTTGGCTTCTAAGTTGGATCTTATTCGCCATTTTGCTAGGTACTTTGACGTATAATGCAGTCCTTAGCGAATCATAGTTTCGCTTATCTTTTACTTCGTTAAATTGTTAATGAGATTCATGGAACAGTCAACAAGGAATTACAAGGATAGGTTTAACCACTTTGCCGTACCATTTTCTTCATAGTTACAATGGTAAGCACTTTTTCGATTTTAATAATTTCTTAGAAGAAATGGAAAATTTATAATTATTCTATGTCTACATTTACTAGAATGATTAATTATTGATTGTAAGAGGACAGAATTTTATAATAACTTAAATGAACGGAATAACAGTCATACTTAACAGGATATTGCTACAAATATTCGTCACGAGTCTGACTCATTAAAGTACGGCAAGCGGTTAAGTATGTTTTACTTTATTTCGGTGAAAAGTGTGTATGCATAATATTTATTAACCCACCGCACTATCGCTCCTTTCACGTTGTGACGATTAACACTTATTCGTACTTAATCATAATAGGACCAGACAATTTTTGTTTCTTGTATTGTCTTTATTTACCTTCGTTTCTATACTTTGATAACACAAGAATTTATTTTTATTTCGATGTAGAAGAAATTAACAATATTCATA
This sequence comes from Augochlora pura, assembly GCF_028453695.1. Lineage (NCBI taxonomy): Eukaryota > Metazoa > Arthropoda > Insecta > Hymenoptera > Halictidae > Augochlora > Augochlora pura. Next base: position 15,728,902 of record NC_135773.1, on the reverse strand, counting down.
TTCAGTAGATCTTGCATAAAACCTTCACCACGAGACCTAATTTATTTCTGAGAAAATATTAAGAATATTTATTGAGAGAAATATACGACAAGTATAGATTCAGAGATAATAATATAAACTATTGAAAGTTAAAATTTAAAATATGAAAAAACATGTTCGTTCTCCTTTTACTTTGTTGCATCGTGGCTAAGATTTATGGAGCATTTAACAAGGATTTACAAGGGTAGGTTTAAGCATGTTTCACTTCATATCGGTGAAAAGTGTATATCCATAATATTTATTAAGAGAAAGTATGGAAATTAAATTCGGATTTGTTTTATCAGATTTCTGGGAAATATTTGTCAAGAGCAAAGTGCATCAATTGTAAATTCAAAGAAAATAATATCAATTATTGAAATTAAAAAATCCAGAGATACAAATTATACCTTTTTCCTTGGAAAGCTCTTAAAAAGAACATTTGTAAAATTTATGGAAAGTAATAGCATTAGGAGTAAATTCGGAACATTTCACCTCGTGTCTGTTTATATCAGAGACTAAAAATAACAGTTACGATAAGAATTTGATAAAAATGCAAAGATTACTAGAAATTAATTTTAATGTGCTACGGTTAATAATTAAAGGTTATAAATTACTAAAATATTTTTGGTTACTAACGATGCAAATAAATTATTTAACCAATCCTGCAACAATAACCATTATAAATGGCACAAATAACTTTCGATAGAAAACGATCATTACGCATTGATGACACAAATCGTATTTCGTTAAAAATCACCAATAACAAGAACATAAATTCGTTACAGATAATCATTATATTAGCTACAGATGAGAATTGTAAAATGTTAATTTCATTAAAACAACTTTTTCCTAGTACTCCAAACGTACTTCAATTCCCAGTACATCAACGAACAAACAATTTTGTCGCTTTCAACGAGAACTAATCTCAGTAATAAATGAATTCTTTTATTTATCAAAAATTAAAATAAAATTATTTTATTTATCGGAGGTACATACAAAAGTATCGCATTAGAGCGCGCATTAATAAAGGATGTACAAGTAATAAAATATATTAAGGAATAATAAAATAGATCATGCAATGTAAGCAAGGCCAGTATAAAACAGAATACCGACTTGACAATAAAATACATAAAACTAATAATAAATTCAAAAATATTCCAAGAAAATTCCATCTACAATATTATGAAATGCTCTTGCGACCAACCCTCGGCGAAAGGGTTGAGAATCGAGCACGCAGCTCGCGATACGATCTTAATTAGCAGCGGGAGGATGCCAGGCTGCCGATATCGATCGATCGGAAAGGTTCTTGGAATCGTGTAACATCCACGTGGCGGCGGTTATCGAAGACAAGACGACAGCGGACCCCGGTCAGTTTCTATCGTTCACGGTTCGTGTAACATTCCGAGGCGTTTTACGCGCAGAGGCGCGCGCCGGCAATCTTCGACACGCTTCCGAGACACGCGCGCCATATGCCCATCGTCGATGGCTGCGTGGCCACGATAATTTGCGAAACCACTCTCGGTAACGACTTTTCGACCCGAGTTCCTCTCGTCTAATACTGCCGGACTAAGCTAGGTTGTAATTTAAAGGAAGCGCTCCGCGCTGCGGCGCCGCTGATTAACGAGCCGCCGCTTCCGAGAAGTATCGATTAAAATTTTCTTATTGTCTACGCCGTTGCCTGATCTTCGCTGAAATTTCGATTTTTCTCTATCTGATCTATATCTATATCTCTATATCTACCTGTATGAATATCTATCTAAACATCTATGTATAACTATATTTATCTGTATATCTATATCTATATTTATCTATATCTATATCTATATTTATCTATATCTATATCTATATCTGTATCTGATTTTATATCTGAATTTAGAATTTGGAATTCGCATATAAGATAGCCACATACATATCGCATTGCTTGCTTGCTAAAATACAATATGTCCACGCGATTTAAAAAATTGCACTTATCAAATTAAATTACAGATTATCAAATGAAAGTACAAACGAGTTAACAAGAGAAATCGCAACGAAATCGGAGAGGCAAAAGGTCAGACCACCAGTCGGATGGGAGGAAACGCTCGATTTCTCTCGAAGACACAATGCGGTCGACCGTCCCCGTCGTTCGTCTGATCCTTCTCTTTTATTGTCGGCGAGCACCCCGTCAAAATATCATAAAGCTCGAGCTTTGGGTTAAAAAACGGCGCCTCGTAAACTCATCATGGTGAGTGGTTACCATGGATCGCTAAAGCATTCGTAACCAGCTACCAGAGCGGACGGGAAAGGATACTGAAAAGTTGAAGGCGATGTTACCAGCTACCTGAAGTGTCCTTGGAGCCTCTGATGAAACCATACCGCCGAAGACATCCTTGAAATAGTGAGACCGCGAAATCGTCGTCCGAAGCATCGCCGATCTCCCAGCATCTATAACTGTATGCAGCAAATTTCTACGGTATTCTTATTATACTCATTTTTAAGGGCGAACTCTCCACCTTTAACATTATTTAACTGAACTAACGAAAGGTTTGTTTCATTATAAAACAAAGCGTAAAACCGATGTCATGTTCCTTATTTTCAACATTTTATAAATTTGAACTGACGGTGAGTTTAAATAATTTATAATTTGATTTAACAACTTTTTTCCGGATTTCTGTGATGGCGATTTTATAAAGAAAAGTCTCCTTTTTAAGATGGCGTATCAGAATTTGAACTGCTATTTTCTCTCGCGACCTTATCGAAGGAATGATGCAAACAGGATCTAGACGAAGCAAAATTTTTGTTCAATTGTCTGCAGTGATTCGACCGACTTATTCGATTAAGATAGTAATTTAAAATGCCTTGTTCGTCATCGTGCAACAAGGTAGAAGAGGAGGTCCGGATGACAGCATTCGCAGGTCGCTAGAGTGGTTCGGGGTCGGAAGGGCCACGCGCGTAAGACACAACAGATTTAAGTAAGCAGTTAAACGTAAACGGACACGACAGCCACCGTTTCTTCCTTCTCCGATGCACCGTCCGCGTCCATTTGCCGCGGCAGCGTTCTTTTTTCGGTAAAAACGCGCGGGCCGTCCTTTGTCTAAAGCATTCGAGCGTGCCGGTACAAGGGAGGAGGGCCGGAAAGGAGAACCCTGGCCAACAAAAGGAGCCAAGGCCAGAAAAGGGAAATTTATGTATGTACCATGGCGCAACGACGCCATCTGCGTGGAATTCCGTCCGGTCCGTCAGTTTTTCGGTTTTCCGAAGATTTGGGTCAACCGGACAGTTGCGAGAAACCGTCGCCCCTTTTCGGGTTGAGCCGACCGTTCACCTAATGATCCCCGATTTCTCGGTGGGTTAAAGCCTGGCCCTTTAAAGCTCGCCGAAACCTCGCTCGCCGCGAATCCTCCGTTAACGTAATTATACAGGTCCCGCCGAACTCCGGACCGTGCACGCGTGTCGCGTTAACACTCGATTTCAGTTAATTGTCACGACTAACGAACCGTCGCATAGCCTTTCTCGAATTTCTTCGTGCCGCGCGAATGGACGTTTCCATCTTGAGAGATGTTCTTTGTAGCTACCACTTTAAACATTGTTTAATGAAGCAATTTTTTAGAGCTTCAACAAGCATTGGATCGGTTAAAATATTTTATGCTATATAGACATTCTCATTGTTAATTTTTATGATTCGATAGTATAGAAATTGCATAATAATGTGTTTTTTTCTTTTAATTATTTCAATACAGTATTTCTTAGTTTCTCTTCTGCCTTCACGTCTTGGTATTATATTTATTTAGTTTTCAGAAATTCATCAAATTGGCAGTCTACTTATTACGTTTGAAATTTTGGTCTAATTTCGGGGTTGTCAATAGACTGTGAGTTTCTGTAAAATAGAAGCATTTTTATAGCTTTTCTTTTCTATGGTATAATATTTATTAATCTAATATTACTACTGGATTGATTATTAATGGGTTAATATTATTTTTATAGTTACTAAATATTTATTTCCAAATCGTGTGTTTCATTCCAAAACCAGCGTGTCTCTTTTATTTACACATTCTTCTTGTATTATTTTTCACAAAATTCCTACACAATCACGTATATGTATTACTTCAACTGTAAGCAATAGTGTAGAATATAGTGAAAATTGTATCAAAGTTGTTCTTGGCAGCAACTAAGAAAAATTGTATCATAGTTGTTCTTAACAATAATTAGTGGACACTTTATCAATATTGTTCTTTGTAATAAGTATGAAAATTCTATCAAAGTTATTCTTTACAATAAATAATGAAAATGATATCAAAGTTGTTCTTTGCATTAAGTAGGACATTTTATCAAAGTTGTTCTTTGTAATAAGTAGTGAAAATTGTATCCAAATTATCTTTGCAACAACTAATAGAAATTGTGCCACAGTTGTACTTTTCACTAAGTATTGAAAATTGTATTGTTATTCTTTACAATGAGTAGTGAAAATCACATCAAAGTTGTTCTTTGCAATAACTAGCAAAAATTGTATCAAAATTTACAAGAGCTAATGAAAATTGTATCAAAGAAAGATCCGCTAGACCTTTGATAAAAACAAAAACCCGTTGCCCCAAGCTAAAGCATGCCAATTATTGCCAACCGCTTCGGAAGCCTGCGAAATGCCAGCAATTGGGTATTTTGCAAAAGCTACACTCCTTGAATGGAAAACCCGATACATCTCGCCGGTGGTCCACGCGTCTCGGAACGTCTTAATGGTTTTCCCATGGCCCTGACATCGGGGTCGGTAGCTCGCGCAACACGTCCGCCAGGCTCGGCGGCGCGGCGTTCTAGCTGCGACAATAACGCAGACGTCCTCCGGGTCCGACACGTGTAAAATTTGCGTGAAAGCGTGCTTCGGGGCTCGAATAGGTCGTCCGCCGGTAAAAATCGACGACAAGCCGGTCAGCCCGTGGGACGGAAAATAGACACAGAGCGGAGGCGGAAGACGGTTTTCCACCGCGGAACATTTATCTCGAGTGTCACTTCACCGAACTTTCACTGGCACAATGTCACCCGGTTCTTCCTTCCTTCCTTCCTTCCTTCCTTCCTCCCTTCCTCCTGGCGGTTCGTTCGCCTAACCCCCGTCTTGTCCAGGCCGAACAGGGGGTGTCCTCCAAAATCGTCGTAATGGAGCTTCATTCAACCGGCGGAGTGCGTCATTTGCATTTCTTGCGATTTATCTTCTTCTCTATCGTTCGTGTTCGACGGCCGGTGACGCTCTTCTTCGCATCCTTTGTCATAATAGGCGGCCTGGTAACGGGGAGCACCGTTGATCACGGGGTACCCGTCTGCCCGGGGTGGCGACATTAAGTCGAATTCTTCGGTTGAAGTTGCAATCGAGGCTTTCTTTGCCGGCGTGTCTGCTGCCTCGTGGCTCAGCTTTTTCTTAAGACGATGAGATTCGTCGAGCGTACTTGCGCCCTCTCCGAGCCGAGTTTCCCCTTTGATCGGCTTCTGGCTTTGATAAATAAGATTCTGAAAGGGTAGACGACCGCCCTCCGGACCTCCCAACCGCTCTGAAATCTTTCGAATAATGTGTTTAGAGTCGCGCCATTGTTCGAACAATCTAATTATCCGCAATTTATTTCATCCCTCTTCGTTAATTGCGATTTACAAGGGATTTCGAACTTCGGAAATTTCTTCAGGTTGGATCGTAAAAACTGCAAGGATGATGTTTACGTAGAACAATTATTTACACTTTCCCAAATGCAATGCTATATTTTGTTTAAAAATTATGAACGTTTAAAGGTGTTCAACCCTCGCCGCACCCCGATATGATTTGCCGATTTCATACTTAACGCCGTCTGTCGTTCGTTTATAAAAAAGGTGCGGTAAGATAATAGTAGCAATGATGGTAATAATGATGATGACAGTAACGATAAAACTTTAGTTCAAAATGTTTGTATAAATAAGGATCCAATCGTGGGGCTTCTTTCATGCCATGAGGTGCCTTTCGTGCGCATTGTTTAGAGTCCGAGGTCAACAGATTTCGATGAAATTCTCAACATGCGTATAATTCAGCGAGATCTACAAATGTATCTTGTTAACTTTTCGTTATAGGCTCAGATAAAAAAGTAAAAAAATAAGTGCTTTTTATTTTCTTTTATCATTTCAAGCAATAGCAAAATTAAATTATGACATTCTAATTATGGTCTGATAGTTTTAAAAAAGTTATTGCGTCTTATGCCGGAATATTAATACTTAAATGGCCGCACATTGTTTCCAGTAGATTTACTCTAAGACTGGCGATTTTCTCCTTTCAAAATGAGAAACAAATATGCATAGAAAATTAAAAATTCACAAATTCATCAACCTTATAACTAATTTATTACATTGACAGTTTTTAAAATATGTTTAGTAATCCTGCATTGTACGAAATTTTTGAATGCAAGTTTCTTTACGCTTTGAAGCACGAAAAATCTTGTAAGCTTGGTGTAGGTATTAATGGGTCGCTTATAATGTCGTTTAGGTGTTAAAAGGAGCAACTGCAAGTCTATTAAAAATCATAAAAATTACTTGCAATATCGTTCGAAGCACTTAACACGTTCCATGCACACGTGCATCACCGATGCTTACATATTTAGTGCGTTAAAAAGATAATTTACGATGAATTTAAAAGTAAAGAATTCATTTCCACCACGAGAATGGCTCGTAATAAGTCTGTTTTATTGTTATATATACGACAATTAATAATTACATGTCATATATTAAGTTTTTTTTAAATATCAAATAGCCAGTGAAAAGAGTCGAGTAAAACCAGCTTGTCACGTGTTAATCAGGCTGTAACAGAACAAATTCTAGCCAATCCGATGTACAAACGAATAATTCCACACACAGCCTAAGTGCACAAGCATCCGCGTACTACTAACTCCGATGTAACATCAATTTCAAGGATTAAACTACCAAAGCACCGACTCAGTGGACCTCAGGGTCCATCCACCCGAACAACCGGGTCTCTCCTGAACGTTTCAATTAACTCGGTCACGGTATAACTACGGAGCCGAAAGAGTTATCTTCGTCGGCGAGCGGCAAAAAGGGTTGCGTTTTATGAAAGCGGCGCTCTCGACGGAACGAATTGTCTAACGCGTGTCTAACACGAAGCAGCCCTGCTCGTCATGACTGCGGAACTGTTCCACAAAGCTGTCCCGGTCACCTCGTTGCAAAACCGGCCGATATATCATTGCAGAGTAGCCGGGACTAAACGGAATCGTCGCCGCGTCCCGACGAGCATTCCAGCGCCCGCCGAAAACGTCTTTCACGTCGAACGGATTTCACGTCCGAGGGAATCCTTTCGCGCGCGATCGTTATCGAGAAGAATGTCCAGCATTCAGCAGAGTTCCGCGATAATTCATTCACTCCTCGAGGATCACCTGGGAAGTCGTCGATTATCGCGTTTCGTTCCAGATTGCCTTTTACGTCGATTTCCCAATTCGCAGCGATCATCGCCGCTCAACAGGGATGGTGATGGCTTCAAGAGACTCGCATGATGGATGCATCGTTTTTCAGAATATTTTGTAGCTGAATGACCGTGAGCACTGATTTCGGTAATACAAGGTGTCTCAAAAGTTGCTTGCGATAGGAAAATAAGGGGTTCCTGAGGGGATTCGAAGTAAATTTTTCCTTAGAAAAATTGTAATCCGCAACTTTGTTTACGAGTTATTAAGGGAAAGCAGTGACCAATGAGAGGTGAGCTCGGCTGGCGCGAAACCGCCGAGGTAACGAACGCACGAAGCCCAGTTGCGTTCTTTGGCTTGGTCGCATCGCTTATCTTGACGCTTATTGGTCACTGTTTTTCCTTAATAAATCATTAACGATAGCTTGGAGAACATTTTCGTAATGGAAAAAGTTGCTTGAAATGGCCTTAGGAATCTCTAATTTCCTGATTGCGAGTCACTTTGGGACACCCTGTATAGTAATATGGAGGATAATTTATTTTGAGGATGTACAATTTTCGAAAATGATCCATTGCATTTTATTCGCTCGTTGCTTCCTATAAAATTAGAATTTTAATTCTCAGAATTTTTGGAACGAGTGTAGATTGATTCTCGATGTAGTAGAACCTTGATTATGCGAATTCAAAATTAATAGGTCAATTCTTTCCATTCTCGATTAATTATTGATGCAACAGGATAAGATGACGTTATGGTATAATCAAAGTCATCCTATTGTTTCGTCGTCATTACTTAGAATAAAAAGATCTACAATAGTAAAGATCGAGAAGAAGTTTGGTTAATCGAGGTTCTACTGTACTTAGATCAGTAAGAGAAATATGTTTCTCTGTTGTTTCGAAACAAATTCAAGTCTGTCAATGCTTCTACCAATTTATCAATGCATAATTTCATTACATAAATTTCTTTTAGGCGAATTTAATTAAAATAGTCTATATATGCGGAGAATAAATGGATTTACACCATTTTCATAATTAACCAATAGTAAAAATCATTTAATTGCGATTACGAAAAATTAAATATCACGTAAAATATGTTTTGTATGAATGCAATTTTGTTTACAAATATTAATCAGAAATAAATTGAGAGTAACATTTCTTTATTTCGAACGTTAATAAAATATTACCTAGTTATAAATAAAAAGTTTACATTAAATTAACCACAATCCCATTAAAAAAAATAGTTTCATACCACTTTTAAATTAAACAGTCCATATGTTGATAGACTCTGCCCGTCAGAAGTCATTGTGCGTTATTTTTCCAAGGAACTTTCGACTGTCTTTGACTTTATTGCTTTATCTGCCGTGGATAATTGTTTCTGTTTTCAGCATATTTTCTTTTTTTTTAAACAGCGTCGTTGGTTGTAGACCGAATGAACGCAGGGCGCAGTGAATTTTAATGGGGAGGAACGATTTGACATTTCGGTGATTTTTGAGAGCCGTCGAATGAGTTGATTTCCATAGCTTTCACATAGGATCGAAGTGGAAAAGGCGAGGATGCGGGGCACGAGCGAAATCTTAGCGAAGCGGGAAACGGGAAGCGTGATGGGTAGGGCACAGGACCCTCGTTCTGCAAAATATCAAAGGCTCAGTAGGGAAATTGAAAGGCTTTGTATAGAAATAAGAATGTATCGACTGCCCCCGACAACCACTCAGTCGGGGACAAGATTTTCGAATCTTATACTTGTCGCGGGGAAAGAATGCGACGGGAATACATATTTGGACATGGAAAGCGTCGTTTTTCCGGATTGTATGGCATCTATATTTATTAACATAAACGTTACATTGTCAGTCATAATTTTTACTTTCATATTATGTGTAAACGTATTACATTAATTATGAAATCAATTAGACAGATCACGTGAAAATCGTAAGTGTTGCTTGGAGAGCAATTAGTCGTTAAGATTTAACTTTTACTATGATATATAACTTGTCTACCTATAATAAAGTACATTCGTACATAGCTTCAATTTAAGCATATAAACATTTAAAAATTCCTACGGGAACACATTTTAGAATCAATTGGAAGTGATCCTTTAAAATAGGAATTACTTTCCCGCGAGCGAATTTTATAAAAGTTTTCACATAATTTGAATTTTTTGATTATTTATATGCTTGAAAAATCCTGGAGAGATCCTAATAATATAGCTATACTAATTTTTCGCATATTCGAGTTGTGATTGATTAATTAGTAACAATTTTCCATTTAATGTTCGTACATCAAATATTGTTGCAAATGATTCGTATTACTATCGTCGTAAAAAGCAATGTAAAATTGAGCACGAATCATCTGCTGAAATCATCAAGTAGCGCCGCAGGCGGCAGAATCAAAAGACTTCTCAACATCCGTAGAGCGCCACCTCGATCTCGTTCTTTTACACACATGGTATCACCGTGCAAAATCTCTGACAAATGTAAATAACACAAATGAACTATACAAAATATTCGATTCTCAATAACAATATTAAATTATAGAAATATCGGTAATGACGAGTGAGCCTCGTGAATGGTAATAGAACATCATGTGCTTTATTTTCAGGTGATACGATAATACCTTGGGTGTGAATACAAACGTGATGTAAATTCAGTGTTTATACCGACTTATATCGTCTGTGTCCTAAGTATTTATCCAAGTGTATCACCTATTATATAATTAATAGAAATAATTACTTAACTACCCGTAAGAAGAATTGCACTTTATATTATCTTGTAAATATTATTTTCATCATTTAAATGTTGGTACTGTGTTCGTTTGTTGCCTTCAAATATTACTGAACGCTCGTAGAAATAAAACATAAACAATATTCGCTTTTTGCTAACGTGATCATTTTTCGTAAACTGTCGGTAATGTTGGGCGCAATTTGAGATGGTAAGAAGGCTCTAGAGCTCTAAAAAGATGAGAAAAGTACATTCACAGGATGCAATGTCTGTCGGATCCTCATTCCGTGGTTCCAGCGTTTCGTCAACTACTAATTGGCGCTGAACGGACTCTCAACAGAGCTTCGAGATTCGTCACCACAAGCGACGCCATCTTTCGTCTAGCAGTTTCAACGTTTCGTCAACTACTAATTGGCTAAGTACAATCTCTGAGCAAAACTTGCAGATTTCACCACAAGCGACACCACTGTTTGGCTAACTGTTTCAGCGTTTTGCCATCTACTAATTGGCGCTGTACTGAGACAGCTTCTTAATTTTACCATAGGAGGCGCTGCCTGATTATTTTAGCAATGGATTCGTACTAGATTTTAAATTACTTTTTACGGTAAAAGAAATACGAATCATTTGTTACAATATTTGATACCGAAACATTAACTGCGAAATTATTATTAATTAATTACAAATGAATCGTGCGTAGAATTAGTATAGATACATTGCTTTCACACACTTTCGAGTTTTCCAATCGTGAAAATAAAAAAAAAAATACCACATTGAAGAAATCAGAATGAAAATGATTCGGTCTCAAGTAATGATTTCTGATTGATTTTGGAATGTCTTATTATGATATCTTTTGGAATGAATCACTTAGCCACTAAAATTACAGCTAACATGCTTGAATATAAGGTGATAGCTTCGAACAAAATTATGAACAGCTTATGGCATATAAATTTGTTTATTATCATTATCTGTATAATATATTTGAAACAATATCATTCTACAACATTGCATAAAAATATACAAAGACATGACAAAATGTCTTGACTCTCGTTTGATAAAACATGTTCATGAATAATTTGATCAGCGTTGCACCGCCGTCAGTTCTAACGGAATTCAATCAATTGAGAATAGGTCACTTTCGAAATTGCATCGTTTCGAAAAACGTCATACCTTTTTTTTACATTTCTCTCTCTCTCTTTCTCTCCCTCTCTTTCTTACTTTCTCTCTCTCTCTCTCTCTCTTGCTCTCTTTTATTTCTCGTTTTCTTCTGTTTCTTTAGTTGGGTGTCTCCGCAAACAACAGTACGAACGGATCAACGAATATGGGATGAAAAATGAAACGAATCACGACCGTGCCTCGTTCATAGGCCCCGTTCGCGCTTCCACCCACGCTTACATACTCCACGAAACACAACGAAACAACATTTACACGCTATCTAACGCTGTCGGCCCAGTTTCAGAGCCTCGGCGATCATTACAAAATAAATTCCTCGGCCTCCGTTTTTGTTTTTCTATTCTGTCGATACTCGAACGCGAACGGGACACGCGGAGGGTATGAACGACAGCTTTTTACGCAACGAGGAAAGATAGCAAGATAGATGCTCGCTGCCCTCAGATATTTCTAATCGTTATTCTAAACTACTTTTGTCCGCGCGTCTCGTAAAAATATTTTATCGTTTCCACGTGACTTCTAAAGTGAACAATTGTCTAATCGTGCGATGACAAGTCCGTTCATAATTTCTTTCATTGCAAATTGCTAGGGAAATGTTTTTTCTGCAACTGCGTTTGAGTTGCAATGCGATGCCAGAAATTTTTAAACATATAAAATTCGCAATTTTTTAACTGGAACTTTCCAATGCAGAAATTGATAACCATATAAGGTTAGCAATTTTCTAACTGGAATTTTTTAACACAGAAATTGTCAACCACACAAGATTCGCAATTGTCTAACCCGGACGTAAAATCAGTTCAGCTCCTTTCCTCGCCATCTTCTTGACTGCTAATTAACACTCGTTAATATTCTCGCGTAGCATTCGCATTTAGCTAACCGTGCGCGAAATCTTGAACGCGAGTTTAAGGAGCTAAAAAGATAGATCTACGCAGGCGAAGACAAAAGTTGTTTAGAGCAGCGACCGTTGATCGTTGCCGACGCAATTAACCCTTCGCGCTCGAAGCTATTTTCATTATATTTTAAACATAATTTCTGATCCCCAGTATTTGTCTATTTTATATGATTTATTGCGATTTATGCATATGAGATTGAGCTTATTAGCAAGTGTAATACTTGTTATTTTAACAATCGATGGTATAACAATTTTTAGCGGCGCCTCAAAGTCGCCTCTCGAGTGCAAAGGGTTAATTACCGAATGCGAGATAGGCGAAGAAGAAGAAGAAAAGGAAGGTGTGGATTCTTTAATAAGGCGTAAGCTTGTTTCTGGAGCCGGAAGTGCGAGGACGAGCAACCCTCGAAGGGGGGCGAAGAAAGGAAAAAACGGATAACGGGACGCGTTCAGATTTTCTATTGTTCGTTTCTCGCAGCGATTTCCGGTATTGGAATGAGCGAGGTGCATCGAGGGGATTTCGGCGGCTCGATACTCTTGCGAGGAACCGCGACTATGTACGAAGTCCATAAGAAACGAATATCCTATGGAGGTAGTCGCTTAGAGGCGCGTCATAAACATGTTTAGAGAGTACGTAGGCCAAAACTAAAGACCAGGGAAGAAGTAGAAAAGACGAAGAATTCGAAGAAGAAGAAGAAGCACAGTCGACGGAGATGCGTGGAATCGGTTTTGGAAATCGAAAATCGGCTCTCAGATATTTAGCAGCACTCTCGTCCGAACGCGATTGCCATCTTTCTTTTGAGATCATTGGCCGAAGGATAACAATGACAATTATAATATTAATAATGACAATAGTAATAAGTAATAATAATAATCGTCGTATGACAATAATATAATATAATCATATAATAATAATAGTTACTTAATGGTAGTAATAGTAATAAAAATAACTATCCGTAAACTAGCCTTTACCAAGGGAGATATTTTACCCATTAGCTTATGTACATAATCTGCGCTTGTGTGAGTGTATGTGTCTGTTTCACTCTTTCTCTCTCGCTCTCTCTCTCTCTCTTTCTCCCTCTCTGTAATATGATTTACTCTATTCTTTCATTCTCTCTCTCTCTCTCTCTCTTTCTCGCTATTCTCTCGGTTTTCGTTTCCCTTTAAAAGTACGAATCAGTAGAATAATTCACTATCGAAACCGCTTCGGTTCAGCAACATAAATAATCGTAAACGCAAACACTGTTCTCGTTTCACCGTCTCCTCCCTATGTACAGACGTCGCAACCCTCGCGTCTCGACTCAGCCATGTATCCTCTCGCTCACTTTTTCTCGTTTCTACTTTCACACGCATACACGCACAGTCTCCCCTCTCCCTCACTCCCACCCCTTTCATTCTCGTTCTTCTTGTTCCTCGCCGATCGTACTCGTTTTCCTGAATTATTGCTGCCTCGTCCCGTCTCCCGGTGGCTCGCGCGCTCGATTCGCAGACATTGGATCTACCGTATCATTCGGAGAAAGCCTCGGCCGCCTATGCCACGGTTTTTTGCAACGCGATTAAACTGCGAACATCTACAAAACAGATAAACATTCTGAGGAAATAAAGGAAGCTCGTCCAGCCTCTGACAACTGCAACGGACGCTGCGGAGTTCCTCCATGTCTTCTCATTGGTTTTTATCGATATCGAATTTTATCAATTCGTTAAACTCCAATCGCAGTGTCCAATGGTAGCCAACAATAATAACCAACAGCCTATATACAGTGGACAAAATATTGTCTCGTGTTTAAGAAAAAACAATTCGTACGACTTACCGATTCGCTCAAAAGATCAGTAGATATTTCGTGAAAGTATTTCGAGCCGAAGCCCGTACGTCGATGATGTGCAATCGAGTCGACGATTATTTTACGATGAAAGTCAGAAATTAGGAACCGAATGGATTGTTTTCGTTTAGCATTTCGTCGGTCGACGCCGAAGGACAGACTCGTTTGCACGACGATCGCACCGAACGGTCCGCGACATCGTTATCCCCGCGAACTCGACTGCGAAATTCTAGGAGGAGATTTTCAAGACCTTCTGCTCGCAAACCGTGGCAGGAAGACGGATCTCGACCTCGCGAGCCTTTTCCGCGAGAACCTCCGAACCGATCCCGAGATTGTCACCGCGTCCGTCACGGACCGTATCCCGTGCGACCCGTTCGAGGCGATTTCACGCCGAGAAGGGAAAGAAACGGCTTTCCTTTGCATTCTCGATCCCCTCTCGGCACCGTCCACGATGGAAACCGCCATAAGACCGCGTTCGCCGGTTCCTCGCGGTCGGTAAAAATCACCGTCACGTGCGTCGCCCGCTTTCTCTTCATCCGACTTCCACCCACCGTTCTCGGCGACAACGTTATCTACAACGATCAACGGGACGAAAAAAACGCCGCTCAAGACGCCCAATGCGAGACATTATTCGCCACGGAACGCAAAAGTTAGTAATCGCAATTGATGATCGAGTAAAATGGAACATCGATCGAAATTAAGCAGACTCATCCCCGAGAGATACGTTGTTCGTTACTAGACTGCGGAAATAGAAATTGCTTCTCTAAATTGTGAAAACAGAAAAAATTTGAAATTTCATATTCTCTCAATGGCTCTCGTGTAATTTTCAAGTTTTATGCTAATGTATCGACATTTTACCAAATAATTTACATTTTTTTATGAGATAACGTATGCGCCTTTATTATATAAAATCTTTAAAATAATAATCAGTGATAATATTAATTGTAACCTGAAGTATCAAAGTAAATGCCTTGCAAGTTGTTCGCAGATAGAAATGAACAGAAAAATTCGACCCCATAGAGGGTTAATTGTTACAATAAACCGAAAATAGTATGTTGATGTCCTTAAATTTATTCAGTCCTCTCATAATTTCAAATTTGAATTATACTAATTTTTGTCATAAATCTACAAAATCTACAGTCAAGTTATTACATCTTTGTTGTTAGCGATGACCGATTCCAGCCGGTAAAGTTGCAATTTACCTCGAAAATAATTAACACTAGCTTTGCGGAACCTCGACAGTTACAAATTGTTTAACCCTTTGACGTGATATTGTTCTCCTTGGGACGATTCTTCGATGGTAACTTCTCGGAAGAAAATGAACGCTTAAACGTCAATGACAAGACGACACAATACTATTTCAATAATAACTCAAAAATAACTCGCACCCATAACGGGTAATTCCTACAGACAGCATAGTTGTCTACTATTATTATAAATCGTCACCTTTGGTCAGACTAGTCAGAGTTTAGCAAAGGGTTACTTAACTTTGAAATTCTAGAGATATGGAGAACTTACTCGATAACTCTGTTACGATAAAAAAGATCGCCGAAAAACTAGCCAAACGTGTGCTAGTTATTTGCATGAAGATGAAAATAATTGCAGCCGCAAATCTGGCGTTAGGGATTGGTAGGATCAGATGGAGGAGGCCAGAGGCAATGCAAATGATAGCACCGGCGCAAATACACCGCAAAATTTGCGCCGAGGTAAATCCGATTGCATGTCGAAGACCTCCAACGGTTCATTAATAGTCGCGGGCTGAAAATCCGACGGTGGTCCAAAAGAACGGCCGAAAATAGAACCGTTTTGATCCGGCGGACTCCGAACAGAAGTAGATTATTCGATTGGGTTCGAAGACCGCAAGTCAAACACACGTTGGGAACCATCGGGCAGACCCGGCTACGGGTTTGCGAAGACAACCGAAACGTGGAAGTGGATGCCCGAGTTAGCCGCGAAAACATCTGGATGTTGACCGATCGACGTGAGTCGAATCATCCCTGATCTGCCTAACCGTCTACCGGATTAGAGGATTTAAATTTCGGTGGATACGACGAGTCGACGCCGGAGTCTACAAACCGAGTTACTTACAACGATTCGCGCGGGAATAAGCGAACCGAACTCGAGTTAGAAATAGTTACGGTGACGGACGTTTGATTTAATCCGATTATTTTCCCGGCAGCAGATGATTCGGAACAGCGCCGAGTGAACGCGAAGTAAACGTTCGAAGCACTTGCAAATTCGAACGAATAGACGACTCGTTTCTTATTTCGGTTAACCCTTTGCACTGGACTGACGATTGTACGACGTTAGCGTTAATTGTGTAATATGGACAATTTTATGGAAATTGTTTGCACAGATTGTAAGATGGAGGAGTTTATTTCGATTCCTGATACTTCATTTACTGCAGGCTTTTAACCCTTTACGTTCGAGCGGCGACTCTTAGGCGACGCTAAAAATTGCTACGTCATCTTCGAAAGCATTTCCACATTATTACATTATAGTGGATAAATTGGTAAATACTAGAAGTCTTTTATAAGCATACACGTTCAATTTCGTATGTATTAAATAAAATCTAAAGTAATAAATAAATTTCATATGTATTAAGCCAAATCTACGTTATTAAATAAATTTCATATGTATTAAGCAAAATCTAAGCTATTAAATAAATTTTATATGTATTAAGTAAAGTTTAAATTATTAAATAAATTTCATATGTATTAAGCAAAATCTAAGCTATTAAATAAATTTTATATGTATTAAGTAAAATCTAATACAAGTAAAATAATAAGGTTGAAACAAATTACTTCAATTTGTAATTGAAATAGTCTCGAATGTAAAGGGCTAAAATACTCTTCCATGAATTCTTCTAAATAGTAACTTGCAAAGAACTCTTTAGATTATTGCTCATTTGGTAGAATTTTTTAAAGAAATTCTTGACTGTCGATTTCAAACAATAACATTGACGAGTTAAAAATAATTTAACACTATTTCTAAATTCTTAAACTGTATTTACTATCTTGTATTTAATCCACTCATTTTTGCCATAAATGCATTAAATCCGCAATCTAGTAATGTCACTATAGCTTGAAACAATTGACTAAATTGATATTTGGATTTGAAAGGTCCAATACGAAGCAAGCGATTATTTGAGAACGAATATCATACTTAGTATTTTGATTTCGCATTTGAGATCTAGTTCGTCCAGCACTGTTCAGGAGCGGACAGCCAGCCTGGTGCCCGAGCGCAAGGTAAAATGGGGGACGTAAAAGTCCAGTGTTGGATCGAGCATGGGCCCCCGCTACCCTCGTCGCGGATCGTAATTTCACGAGAAGCCGGAACGTCGAATTGACATTTTTCGAGTTTCCGTCTCTCTCGCCCCGGTATCTCCCTCCGTCCCCGTAATCCTTATCCCTCATCGCTCCTACTCTCGCTCCTATTCTCAGTCCGGTCTCTCCCTAACCGTGATATTGATCCTCCTCCCCTGTTCTCGTCCACGCTACGCGTTAGGCTGCCGTTCGACCTAGTGTCGGCGAGCAGCCTAAAGTCCCTTCCACCAACAAAAAGCAATCTCCTGCAAACAATACGTTCGATATTCGACGGAACGCGCTATTTTTATTTTACAAATTCGTCGACCTCGAACCCTGTTTTAGAAATTTTAATACGCCTTCGAATATACCATCGAATTCACCTTCGAACCACCTGATACTATGTTTGTTATTCATTCCATTGGTCTTTTGGTATCCGAGATCAATTTTTGGCAATCGATTGTGCCAGCAGGAAAAACTTATCGGCCTTTACATTGATAGCATTTATCGAGTTGCAGTGTAACTTCGACTATCCGAACACGTTCGAGATGTAAAATGGCTAATTTAAAGCGATTTTATAGATGGTATTTTAGCATTATTATAATTTCGATATTATTTTAGTATTGGAACAGTGTGGGTGTTCTAGTAGAAGAAATTGTGTTAGTTTGTTATGGTAGTTCGGATAATCGAGGCTCTCCTTTGTATCGTTGCAAACAATGATGAAGTACTGAGGAAAAAATGTAAGATAAACTCAAGATGCTCAAAATATCCTAATCTGTCTTTGGATGATTATTACTGGATTATTATTAGCAGTCACTACTGGAAAAATGTATATGTGTATCGTAGAATAGTAAACAAATTATCTCTTGTTCTACAACTTATTTCACAGCTGTATGGATTAGCATTTGCTTGTTATTAATAAATTCTTACGTCAGACAGAACATTTATATTCATTATATGGCAACCTTCACTTTAATATTTAAATATTAATGATAAATGAGGAAAATTTCATTTCAATTTAAGAGATATAAATAAAATACATAATTAATAGATTATGTTCCAAATCTTGATAAGAAGTCTGATACGATATTATAAGGCAAAGGTTCAAAATAAAAATGCTGGTATATTAATTACAACGTATTAAAATTATTTCAGAAATAAACAAGATTACACTTGGCTCCTACGTCGTGCAATTAATGCAGGCAATTTTTATTTTGCATAAAGATCCACAATCTAGTCGTCAAAGTTCGCAATAGACTCGAAGTGATTGAAAATACAGAATATAAAAGGAACTTAACCCTCTGCACTGAAAGCTGTTTTAACTTCAAAATTAATATATTTCTTCCAACTTATACTATGTTCATTTTGTACTATTTTTACGTTGCATTCGCGTCTTTAAACATAAACCGATTTAACCTTTTCAGGGATACTGCCACGTATGCGCGCGTTTAATTTTCTTAAAATTATGATTATTTTATGTGCAAAGAAAATAAGGATCAGTTGAAAAACTATTTGTTACAGAATCTCTGGATAATACGGAAAAAACCTCATCGAATGAAATAAAGTGGATAATAAATAAAAAAAGAAACAATGAAATAGATTGTTCCCTACTATACAAATTCATCCCTGAGAAGGTTAATAACGTAAAAATTACTTAAAAACATTATACAACGATTTTTGGTGCTGCTTCAAAGTCGCCATTCGAGTGCAAAGAGTTAATATCCTCTCCTCCTCTAAACACGAATATTCGGAAAAGAACCACTGCCAAAATCTGACTTTGATAACCGTCGACAATTCGTACGTTGACACTAGAACTATCAAACAAGTTAAAATAATCGGTTACCGATTGTTTTCATTTAATTCCTGACATCCTAAGAATATTTTTGTTAGACATTTTACAAACCTTCTGTTAGAAATACAAACTTCTATATCGCAATAGATGTTACAATAAAAATCGTAGAAAGTTTAAAAATATCGAATCTTGTCGTTGTTATAAACCAATTAATCACGTTTAGGGTTCGGTAATTCTGGCGTTAATTCTGGCGTTAATTAGACCGCGGATCTGAACCCAAAGCGACTCTGCTTTCGTGTCTGGAATCGAGCCTGTCTGCTCGGTCGGGACTTGGAGGTTCGAATAAAGTGACAAAACACCGTTGAAATTTAACAAAGTTCGAGTATATTGAGTTTCTTGTGTGTTCTACATGCTGCAAATGCCATAAAGTCCGCAGTTGAACAGGTTCTCGCAGCGATCACGATACGATGGAGAAACTCGGTTGTGTTACCGCGAGGGCCACGGTGCGGGGAGGCCCGCGCCGGGTCTCCGGTGACCCGGCGGCGTTAACCCGAGCAACCCCTGACGCGCGCAGGTTAATAGAGGCTCTCGTCGCGGAGCGGAGGATTAGTTTGGAGCGCGGTGAATCCGCTTAGCAACAACGGCCTCGAAGGAATCGATAATGACCGGAGTTACGTCGGGAATCGTACCTACGGACGGTTAAGGTTTCCCAGTGGTAAACAAAGCGTTCTGTAACCGGTGGCGCAACCCCCAAACAGCGGAACTTTGTCAACGGAAGAATATCGAGCAACATCTTCGCGCGATCGAAAACGATAGGAACCACGATCCCTACGAAAATTAGACACTATGTAATTATAAAACGTCTGGTAAACGACTGCAAACTGTCTCCGAAACGGGAACAAATATGCATCTCTGCTGGTTTATAAATTGTGGACCTTGCGCATTCCTGATGGGAATAAATCAGTGAAAATCGAAACAGAAGAGAGGAGATTGAAATAATTTGAGGAAATATTGTACAGTCTTTAGGAAAAGATTTCGCTAATTTGTAATTATCGAATTGCGGATTTGTTGTATTTATGGCAACGAATGAGCGTTTGCGACGTCGAGAATGAGAAAGATTGAAAATATTTAACAATATCGACGTTTCTATTATATCGATCTACTCAGGTTCTTAAAGGAATAATACAATTTTTAATTAATTGATTCGTTTTGTTATTTGCTGCAACAGATGTAGACAATTTTCTTTTTGTCAGACTTCTCCAGTCGTTTCAATCACTAGACTGTTGATGTTTATGAAAGATTAATAGATCATCTCAACAAAAGGAGGACGAACAAATAAATAAATAGTTACGATGGTAATGGACTAAAATATATTATCAACGTCAATGAACCCTTGCCCTCAAAATTATTTCGATTCCAAAACCCAGACATTCCTCTACAGTACTTCTATATTTTACGATTAGACTGCGGCTTTTGTGAATTTATGGCAAAAATGAGTAGCTGAAATTTGAAATAGCAAAGACATTAAAGAATTTAGAAATATCAATGAATTATCCATACCAATCCACTGAAAATTATTCAAGAAAGGAAAAACGTTAGTTTTGTATAAAAGTCCACAGTCTACATGGGATTGTTTCAACGCGTACGTGTACAATTGATTACAAACAGACAAGTTTAATAACGCAAACGTCGTTCCGCGAGTTAATAGAACAATTTCGAAATATTGCGATTCAAGTTCGAATGGGTGAACGTGCAGAATTATCGCAAAGCAGGTGAATATCATGAACGCACGAAGATCCGCAGTCTAGTTCGCGCGGTTATGGTCGTTTTCGTTGCAGAGTCATTAGCCGTCGAGTTGTCGTGTCGTGACAGCCCCGAGTGGCTGGCCGTCGAGTGTCTGGCTGGGAAATGGAGATTCTACTTTCGATTGTTCTACAGCAATTGGCGGAGGGTTGAATTTTTCATCGGCCCTCGCCGGCTGGCCCTCTCTGTTCGAGGAAACGCGCTTGCCCGATGACGAGATTCGATGACGAGAGACGGCCGACGCGTTTCGGGGGTGGTTTTGCGCAACCCCTGGCGAGAACGACCGATCGAAGGAATCGAAGCGGCGCGTCGCGGTGGAAAGTTATTTACATATATATTACGCCCGGGAAAGATAGAATGAATAAATCAATCCCGGTGAGAATATTGCCCTCGCGCTAAATACTTTCGTTTATTTAGCCAGCGAGGGACGGATCGACGAAATCTGTACTACCTCCGAATCAACGATCAACACTTTCGTCGTCGAGAGACACAACTGTTCGTTTCGATAAACAAATCAATTGTTCTGGTAGTTTCTTTGGTGCGCGTTTTATTATAACCTGCAAAATCCGACAGGGTTCAAGCAAAGAATTCAATGAACGAAAAAAAGAGAACAAAGCACGTTATTATTAAATAAGATTAACGTTTTATCAAGAAACGAATTTTTCTGCTAGTCTTTTGGAGCGCATTTAATTATGATCTGCAAAAACCAACAAAATCAGCGAATACAAAGTATTTTCATGTTAAATAGACGAACATTTCAACTCCCAGGGGATAAAATTGTTTGTTTATACGTAGAAATGAATTTTTCAGCTGATGTTCACAGTGTACTTTTATTTAGATTCTGCAAAATGCAAGTCGCATTAACGTTTCCAATGCGGTATTAGTAAAACAATGTAACAATGATTTCTACAATAAAGAAATCACTTTGATGTAATCTGATATTTAACACTTGGAAGGTGCTGTGCGTCGTCCACGCGCTTCACGCAAAAAAAAAATCAAACCAACCCCTATCAATGTATCAATCTACCGAGCTCATGATAGAAATTTGATCTTTCGTCGATCAATATCCCCGTGGTCCTAAAAACGAACACCGTATTGAATTTTCCAATACAGCGTCCCTAAATTACGGTAAAAACGAATAGTATAATGCTAGCTGCGCCAGGGGCAGCGGGGCGAAGAAGAAGGGCAAGTCTCCCCGAAATTTGCCGAGGACTGGGAAAACTCTGGGGATCGATACGATCGGGGTTCGTTGTCTCTGTCGCGGCGTCGCGATTATTTTCGGTCGGCAAACAACCGGGCGTCGGAATCCATTGAAACGAGCGGCCTGATTTGTTGCGGGTTCGACGCGGCCCGACAATTAGCAAAGTTACGGAGCTGGCAAATAGCGCGGCCAATTCGACGTTTATAGCTTATAGCCGGCGCGGCGCGGCGCGGCGGCTTCTGCACGCGCGCGTTGTTTATTATCCGCGCGCGGAAATGCGACCCGCTGCGGGCTACTTTTTCACCGATAATATTTTCCTGGCGCACGTTCGCGCGTCTTTCCCCGTTCGAAAATAACGCGATCGAATCGCCGTGTTGCGGTCCTCACCCCCGAACGCCGGCTCGAAAAAAAAACACGTACAGATCGCTTGAACGATACGCAACAATAGCAACAATGCAGCGAATTTACGGGAAATTAATAGCGGAGGAGGTTCGCCCTGTTCCAGCGTTGCGCGGCGAATGTTCTTTTCGGTGTTACATATTGAACGCTGTTTACGAATCGATCGACACTGTTTTCAGCACCGGCTTTTGCTTGCATCAACAGCAAGATGGAGGAGGTCGATGGACATTTAAATCTGTTCCTGACAAGTCTAATGTGTTGAACGTAATACAAAATTAAATCGTTTCATCTATTTATTTTTGTCGTCGAATCCGTAGTCTAGTTATTAGTAGAGAGCGGATCTTTGTGCAAAGTAGAAGTTTGACGAGTAAATCTGAAAAATCGATTCATTCGTTGCATCAACGATTTTTCAGTTTCCTCTTCGTTTTGAATGAATTCAACGACAAATCTGCGATACACACATTTGTTTAACTTTTGCGTTCCAAAGACTTTCGACAGCAATGTCCCGATCGCTAGACGATGCTCAGCAACTCTGCAGCACTTTGCGATTTCAGATGCAAGGAAAATGAAAAAAATCCAGTTGAGGCGCCGGTAGAGAGATCCTTTCGAAGATCTCGATTGTCTTATCAAACGTTTAAGATGAATAGAAAAAGAAAAAGAAAAAGAGTTAAATTTACCCAGTTCGCTTAGGCTTCCGCAGGATAGCCGAAAGGAAGATGATCGAGACCACGGACCTCCGGATGACTCAGTAGAGAGCGGATTAAAGAAACGAATTGTAGGAACTCAACGCATTTTATTAATAACAGTTCGAGATTCAACATTGAACTTGTTTCATCCTCTCTCGTTTTAATTCTACGCGAAATGCCCGTGTATCATATAAAGTTATAAATATTATAAATAATCGAGGCGTGTGTCCGGGAGTTGCAGCTCGACGAGTCGGCACAACACACCGGGAGACCATAATTTGTTAGCCAGATTTTCTCCGATCATTGTCCGTCCGAGACCGACGTTCTTTCCCCGCCTGAAACCATGATCGACGATCACCGTCAGAACAGGGACCGTCGCCGAAACGGCGTCCGTTGCTCGCTGAAACGGTGTCCGTCCGCCGTTACTGCCGGTTCGCGGCTACTTCCGGTCCACCTCCATGGTCCACCGTCAACCCTCGCGACACCGTGGACGCGTCCCAGGTCCGGCAGAAAACGACGTCGGGTCCTCGAGACCCGCGCTGCGACCACTCGAACGTGACTTCCGTGGTACCGAGATCGCCGGTCTTCGAGTCTTGAGCCCCGAGAGCGCGTTCTCGGATAACGCTCCGACATGTGCAAAGGCGACGGGGACGCCTCGCGGCCGGGTCCCGGTCGACCCGGCGCGGCGGCCCACGGCGAGGGTTAATCGGGTGATCGGCGATCGGCCACGTGATTCGTGACCCGAGGCACTGCGATTTACTTTCTCCGTGTTCTGCTCTCGCCGTGTAGCAAAAACAAAAAAGAAGAAGAACGATCCACCGTGACGGTCGACACCACCGGCAGCACGCTTGTCGTTGCTGTTGTTGCTCGCGTCTCCTCTCTGTGCACGTGTGTCTGTCGGTGTCCGTTTCTTGTGTCTCTGCACGTGTCACGACCGTGTGTGTGTCGTGGTTTCTTTTGTTCATTTTGTTTCGTTGGTCCCTAATACTCTCTTCCTATAACAATTTCTCATCTAGCTTTCTCGCACATCTTATTCTCTCTCTCTCTCTCTCTCTTTCTCTCGATCTCTCTCTTTCTCCTTATTCTCTCGCTCACTCGTTCGCTATCTTTCGCTCTTTCCTCGCCTAGATTCGTCCACGTATGACAAAGGAACGAACAAGGAACTCGTCAGAAACCAAGGGAAATCGAACAACGAAAATGGGAACAACATGCGGCGACCTCTCGTTTCTCCTCTTCATCCTTGATCGTCTCGATTTTCTCGCACGGTGATTTCACTCATTCATGAGAGCCAGAGCACCTATCTTTCATTAAATTCTATTCTCTCTCTTTCTCACTCTCTCTCACTCTTTCTCTCTCTCTCCCTCTTTCTCCCTCTCCCTCTCACTGTGTCTCTCATATCTTTTTTTGGTATTTTTTCGTCGTTTTTCAGTTTTTAGATTATGTTTCGTGGCCCCAATATTTTACAAGACAATAATAACGCTCCGCCCGATGAGAATTTAAAAAAAAAAACGATTAATTATACTCTCCTAATGTCGCGCGACACACCGCGTAACACTGGTTTCTTCCTCGCTCTCTTTCTCTCTGTCGTTCACACTCGTTCTTCTCGTGCCTCTCTTTCCCATTCTCTCCATTTCTCTTTTTCTCCCTGTCGTTCAGTCATTAATTTCCCATTCGTTCGAGCGCGAGTATAATTATCAATATACTTATGACAAGCGAAACTCCGAATCGGAATTGTTCGTGCACACTTTCGGCGAACGGTCGAGGATATCATTTTTTTTCATTAATATTCTTATACTATACTCATTTCTCTCTCTCTCTTTCTCTCTTTCGCTCTATCTCATGTTCACTATCTGTCAACCGCGTGTCACGGTACACACACTTAGTCATTCTGTGAAATGTTCTCCCCTATTTTTCTCCTCGCCTGACATTCTCTTTTAGAAACAATAGTTTTGATTAGACGAACCGTGGATTTCCCGACTCCATTTTTGCTTTCTTTATCTATGGAATGTATCACTATTTGGAAGATTAGTCGCGGAGCCTGTCCGGCGACGACGAGCTGCTCCGTTTTACCGTGAATCGTTCTTTCCGACGTCAAACAACCGTCGAAACGATCGCTCGAAGTTTGCACAAACGCCCCACCGTCTCTTCTAACTCCGCCCACTTTTCTCCGTCGTTACGCCTCTTTCGAAGATGCTTGGTGGGGGAAACGATAGAGCGGGGAGGCGACCTCGAGAGCAGCCTCTCTCTACGACACTGAAACACATTCGGGGCGCTTTTCCGACGTTCTCCGTGCGTTTCGAGCCGGTCCTCGCGGTCGGAATAGAGTCACGTGAATGGAAACAATTCGTCGATGCTGGAAACAGCGGCGTCCACACCTGACCGTGATTATTTGTGTGCAGCTTCGACAAGGCGACGGAGCACACCCTCGGAACTAAACTGAATAAATACGCTCGATCGAGGAAGTGTGCTCTATCGCCGTGTTTGTTTTCGCTTCCACGCGTTCTCATTCATATCCGCCTCCACATCTGTCATCCTCTGTTATCAATCGCTCCACTTTTATCTCTCTCTCTCTCACTCACTCTCTCTTTCTCTCTGATCTCATTCGCTTGTACCAACCATTATCATCAATTACTATTATCATTAATAATATTCACCTATACCATAAGGTCCTTAATTTTAATCGGCTAAACTTTGCGAACTTATCGTCTCGAAATTCCTCTTCTAAATTTGTATACTTATATACAGTCAGGGTCCTTTTAACTTATCCCCGGGATAGCAACACTAACACCGTTGTCCTTAGGAAGGGTTCTTCTCTGTCGTTCGAATTTTCTCTCTCTCTCTCTCTCTCTCTCTCTCTCTCTATCACTCATTGGTTTCGTTCTCTCTCCTGCTCTCTTCGCTTTTCATTAAACACGAACCCTACTCGAGGTGACCGATCGATCGGGCCGAGACCACGGCCCGCCAGGCCACAGTATTCATCGAATCGAATATATATCTCATAATTGACTTTCTGTTTAATTGTAGAATACGCCGTGTCCGCGGCATCGTTAAATACTCTACGTTCTAGCCATTATTATAACATTGTTGAATCAAACCTTTCGGTGGAGGCGCGCGCACGGTCGAACTTTGTCGCGAACGCAACAGCGAGATCGCGACACCGATTGATCTACAGAGATATCCGGACAGCGTGCTCGGAAAACATCCGTTCCGAACTGTTCTATGCGAAGGTTTCGATCAAAAAAGTTCCAGAAAACCTCTCTCCCGAGGAACCGTTGTCGAAGACCGAAATTCTAACCGTTTCAGTTGCGCCCTTCACTTCAACTTCCATATCGGTTAATTTATTTGTTCTATCGGTTCCAGAACGATTCTTGTTCATTTTCTTTTTTAAAATCTGTTCCGAGCTCTTACCCTTGTCAACGGAACTCGAACACCATAAATTAGTTTGGAATTCGTTATTTTTCTACGGCTAATAAGTACAACGTAAAACGAAGTGTAAGTTGGAAACGAGAAATCGATACTTCCCTTTATTAACTAAAAATAATAAGTCATAAAATGATAAATGCGCAGCCGCTTCGATCACATCCAGGCTGCGGTTGAAAAACAGTCTGCAACTATCATTCTTCCTCAACAATTGTGTTGGGGGAATTCATAACAATCCACGGCTGCGATATTTAATGAAGAAATCGAGTGCAAGAATCGTATCAGAATGGCGTTGATTTGGAAACCGAAGCGATGACCGCGCGACTGAAACGTAGACACTAGTTGGGAATTTCATTTCTCCGAGACAATCGTCCGGAATCGTAACGTTCCCGGTAACCGCTCCGAGGGACCGGTGCGATAACGTAGTTTTCAGCCGCGGGCGTACCTCTAAATTGATCTCGATCGTGCGGCCGATGCGTTCGCGGACCACCGTGAAAAATCAAGAGAGAAGAAGTTCGTCGTTTCGCGACCCGGGGAGTGCCCGTCGAAGTCACCGGCGCGGGTGTCGTCGACGCGTGCACTCGGGGAATTGATCGATCCTCCCGTGGGTGGCCGCGATTCCTCGACGAGGGAGGAAACAATCGTCGGGAAAGGAACGATGAAGAAAAAAGAAACAGAAAAGCATAGGGCCGGGGAAGGTGGGAACAAGAACAATCGTCGGCGAAAACATCGAACCGGTTTCTGTCGCGGCAACTTTGTCGCAGCCGCGTCGAAACGTCGAGACCGGCTGCGTCCTAATGAAACGTCCCGATGCAACGAAATCGTTGCCGTCGGTTCGAAGGTTGACCTCGGAGTGTCCTTTGTTCGTCTCCCGTCGCGTTGCTCGTACAATGATACTTATCAATGCGCGACATTCGACTAGGACGGACAGCGAGTCGCAGCAAAAATTGTACACCATGTATGAAAGCACGTTCGACGGATAAAATAGAGTGCCGATCATTATGCATTTTTGGCGCGTGCAGTTGCTTGACACGAAACAAGATATATTTGTTTTCATCGCGCGGTAACTTCCGTCTCGAGAAAAGAAACAATTCTTATTTCGGTTACCGTGCAATTAAACGCGGCCATGGTAATATGCATGAATATATGCACGAAGAACTGTGTATAGAACTGCATAAATATCTGCGTAGAAAACTGAATTAAGATCTGCACACAGAACTGCATAAAGAACTGAATAAAGAAGTGTATAAAAAACTGTGTAATAATTTGATGGACATAGGAAACGAATCCTCCTTATCTAGCCTACCGTGCCTATCGTTCTAATAATAATTCTAGCAGTCGATGACAATTTCTTGCTGCAGATCTTTAGGCAACTACATTTTATAAACTGCATCGAAACTGTGCACAGCAACGTAAAGTAATCGCGTCAGATTTCAGCGTTTACCAAAGGAAAAGAAAAAAAGAAAGATTCTCTATTCGACGCGAGACTAATTTTTTTCCTTCTTCCGCTGATCTTCGAAAACGGCCAAGAAAAATCGAACAGTATCAACATACGAGTGTCGCAAAACGTATTTAAATAGACGGTGTACGACTCCGGCAGCGACTCACTGTTTCCCGGTCGCTCGCCTCCGCAGTCCTCTTGATTTCCCACACGGTCGACCGCGCGCCGTGTCCTCGAATCCTCGCCCCTGTTCCGCCTCGATCGGTTTACCGTTAAGAAGTTCAATTCAATTTTACCTAAAAACGTGATTGCCTAGAAAGAAGGGGTCGCCAGCCGTGAAAAACTAGCTGCCGAAAATGCACTAGGACCGGTCTCCGATGGACACGCGAAGAAACGTCGAAACCGGTTTTGTCGAACCGGTTGCAAAGCCGCCCCCGCACGACGCCGGGCGTCGGTGAACGAGGGGGTTCATGGGGTGGGTCGGAACTTTCGCTTTAACTATTCGTTAACTATATTACACGTTCGATCGCGCCCGTTTCCGGTTCGACGGGGCCACCCTGCGCCGACGATCGGCTGTGGTCGATCGTCCCTCTGTCCGCGATCGGATTCACTGCGTCCACTTCTGCTACCACGCCACCGTTCTACGCATCGTCTAAACAATAATCTACAGGCCGACGTGTTTCTACACGCCGGTCGTCGGCCCATTGTTCGGATCGCTTCATGCGAACCGCTATAAACGCAACGGTTTCCTCGATCCGTTCCCTCAATTCTTTTCCCAAGAATCCTCGATCTGGATCTGCTTCGCAGTCGATCGGCAGCGGTAAACCTACCCCGGTTGCCTCCTAAAAACGGCAAGATCGAATCCATTTAACCAATGCAGACAAATCGATTCAAGTCTTCTCAATATTTACAATCCTGTAAATCACACGATATAAGGCAACAGCGACCGGCTGTTCGACCAGCAGCGGTAGGTCCGGCTCTAACCTAATCCCGGGACAGTACCTCGAGACTGCTACAATAACGCCAGCAACGTGTCTACGGATTTTCAGTTCCGTGTCACGAGGTGTAACTTCTCTCAGCATTTTACGAACGTTTCGATCTTGCAATCTACGTGACGAGGTCGCTCGTGTTTTCTGAAAGATCACGATGACGGTTCGTTGTCGAACGAGGTCGAACAAAAATCTCGGCGAATTTTCTATGGTGTTCTCGGCTCGACACCGTGGACCAAGGAAACGTGTTAACGGCGAGAGCGCGGTAGCAAACGTGGAAGGTAGCTCCGATCCCGAGGAACTTGCGAACCCGGATCGACCTGGATCGAGCTGCAGGGTGTCCACCGCCAGGGGAACGACTTTCTGTGATCGATCCCCCGGCCTCTGGGTCTGCGTGCCGCCGATTTCCGACCGGCCCGAAGAAGCCAGCAGAGCCCAGAGCTGAATCCGATTATCCCGAATAGACCGCCCGCGAGGCGTGGCCTTACAGAATATCGAGGTTGAAGCTCGCCGTCGAATCGAGCGAGTTCAGGAGCTCCTGGGCGCTGAAGTTCGACGTGTCACCGGTCGGCAGATTCTCCAGGAACTCGAGGCTGAAGTCCGCCGCGGCCACCGACGGGTCCGTCGTCGTGACCGATGGCTGCGCGTGCTGTTGCTGAGGCAGGCTCCGCACACCTGGACTACCTGCTCCGTACTGCTGGTGCGGATGCAGAGGCGAACCTGGAAATTAAACACTCGTGTCATTCGTTTTCCTCATTTTTTTACCACTGCTGGAAAAAATCGATTTTTCAAATAGTGAAGAGGCTATCAAAATTTTTACCTTCTCGTGTGATACAGAATTTGACAAATTAGCTTTTTTTAATCGTAGATGTCGGCGCATATAATAACTTAGCATATTAGTTATATTAGTATATCAGTGTATCAGTGTATCAGTATATTGTAAGCGATCTCTGAGATCGTCGCCGGTCAGGCGGCATACTTTATATGCTCGGAGATAAGAGGTCTCTACTTGGGAGATGAGATGGTTGGTCGAGGTGGGAGATCCTTTTTCGAAGAGAGGAGAAGGGCAGTCGAATAAAGATCTTTGCTGAAGAAACAGCCCACTAATTAATTTCTCACCTTGTCTCTCCTACAATATTATTACATTAGGATATTAGTATATTAGCATTCTAATAATATAGTATTACATTTAACTACGTATGAGACACTTCTAACCGCTATTTAAAATTATTAGTTCGTCAAATTCTATATTACACGAAAAGTCAAAGTATTTATAGCCTATTTATTAATTGAAAACTAACTTTTTCCCTGCTTTTTGTTTTATTTAAACTTATCAGACATTAGACTACGGATCTTTATGGTAAACGAACGATTTCTTTGGTGGTGCAAGGTGTTAGATTTTGAGTTTCGTTCTTCGTCATTTTGACAACACTGTCGTCATTTGTAACAATATTGTAGAGAAGGCGTCGGCAACCTCCTTTGTCCGAGGGTTAAAAGCAACCAAAACGTGTCTATTAAAACAGTCTTTTAGTGGGCAAGGAAATAAGTTTTATTGAAAAAATAATCTTCTTTACAATTAATAAGAAAGTCAGTAAGGAACAATATGTCTTCCCCTTCGATACTTAAAACATAAAGATTTAAAATTCTAATTCTAATTATTGTAAAGAAAAATATAATTGTCAAATTATCAAATAGGTCACGCGGTGATCTATCATCTTGATGTCGATGCTTGCTGTAAAGTTTCTTCCCGAAGAGAAATGGAAACAGAGATTGTTGCTCATTGTTATATCGTATAGCTATATAACGTGTTATTTTGTGCAATTTTGTGCTCGTGTTCTTCTAATTTAACTTTATATTGTTCGAGAAGCGCTACTTATAAAAGAATAGTCAACGCGTTAAATTTTGTAAAATTGATCCAAAAGATTCCCAAAAAGTTCGCAAAATTTATGGAATTTGATTAACGAAACGGAAACTAAAAAGTTAAAATTTATCACAGTAAATACTAGCTCAACTCTTTCGTGTTCTAGAAACTCTAGCAAAATTTGTTTTGTTCAAATACATCGCAATAAAAACGAATTTCTAAACCTAGTTATGAATTAATGTATTATTTTTAAATTAATGTCTGACTAATAATTAATAGCTCACTACATTCATTCGACGCGTTCAAATGAAAGAATTCGATTACAATGTGGTAATACTGTATATATAAATACTATTAATATTATCAATATCTCGTTAACGTCGTACAAAATTTTAACCATTCTGCGATATAAAGATCCGCAAATTAACTATCTTCAATCTACAGGATGGTCTAAAGTAGTGGACACAAACTTGAATAGTTAAACTTACAGATCGAAGCTGCAGCATGAATTAAGCAATGTTTTGCATAAGTATCGACGGATAAAAATTCATGGGAAATCGAATTTCGATGAAAAATGTGCTCCAGTGGTCGGAATACTTCGCGATCGACCACGTCGGGGGAACTTTAAATAATAAAGTAACCGGGATAAATACAATCCGAGAAGCGATTTGAAAATGGTAAATATATTAATTGGTATTTCGATAGACTTCGGTGGCTGGGCATCCGTGTGTATCGAATTTATTGCGAGCATGTGGTACATGAAACGAATATTGCAAGTACCCGTAGATATTGTATCTAAATTAATCCACGAAATCGCTTCGTATAAATGCGATTGATGGAATTCGATGGAATTGGTGTTAATAACGGAGGGTCGAAAGAAATTACGACGATTTGAGAACTGCCGGTGCCGATATCTTATCGAAACATTATGACGAGGCAATCGTCTGTAAGTTATCTACTAGCAAGCTCGTGTCTGCTTCCTTAAAACGCCCCGTAAAGTCAGTCCGTCAGAAAATTAACGCGATTCGACTATAACTTCACGATAAACAAATGATTTAGGAACTATCAAACGACAGATAAATGTGAAAGATAGAGTCTCTTCAGAAGGATGTATACATTAACCATTTGCGGTCGTATTAAGTTTATAGATAGGTGTCATGCTGGTCGGAATTAAGTTTCGTTGAACAGTACTACATAATATGCAATACTATGTCGTAACAAGAATATTTATTAATTCTTTTGTACTTAGAAAAACTTAGATAAATGTAACACAATAATATGTTTTTAATGTATAAAAAAATAAATATGAATAAATAAGTAGCTTTGATGGCTGAGAGTAGACATACGATCTCAAAGGATTTATAATTGTATGTTAACACATTGTACGCAGGATTTATAATAATATTTCTATTTATGACTATTTTACAGCGTAAGGATTTACAATATCCATCCTAATATACCGTCATTTAATGTACAATAATATGAATTAATAAAGATGGACTGAAAAATTCATATTAAAAGTAGTTGCGAATTTACAATTCTTTTTTAATAATCGGAGCATGGAAAATAGTTTACATGAGATGTGTTAAGAACAAAAACAATTTCTGAAGAGAGAACACTAGGTTCGCGGTTATTCAGATTGTGAACATACATTCGTGAAGAATTAATACCACTTTTTCTTAGTGTATATGTAATCATTAAACTGCGCATTTTATGCACTCATGAAAAATATGAATAGACTAAATGCAAAACAGCAGAAACACTTATAAAATTTCAAAATATTATGTTACTATTATCACCTAATCATAATATAAAGAAATAAATGTCAACGTAGTTTCTACATCATCTAATTAATGAATACAGTATTTATTTTACATAAAAATTCGCGATCTAGTTATGACAAATATCACTAAAATTCTGCACGATATACGTTCCTTGTTTTCGTCAAGTAAAATGTCCGCTCCGTTAACCTACTGTCAACATCTTCGTCGACATCTTCCAAGACGTTGCAACAGCAGAGATTGATATTAAAAGAATACCGCATAATTTCCAAACGAGTAGCGCGCGTTAATTTTCGTCGGCCCGATCAGATCAGAGCGGAAAAAAATGATTCGATGAGAAAGGCTCGATCGGCCAGGACTCACCGGTGCCGGTACTGCTGACAGAGTTGACCGACGAGGACTGCGTCATTTGCATCTGCAGTGACATCTGATTATTACTCTGCTGCATCGCTAATGTCTGCTGCTGGTGTTGCTGCGACAGTAGCTGCTGCATCTGAGTGGTGTTGCCCATCCCGGAGCCAGCGATGCCTCCACTCTGGGAGCGGATCAACTGTTGATGCTGCATCTGAGCGGCGTTCATCTGCATTCCGCCCGTGCCCCCCATTCCGAACCCACCTGCAACACCAACCAAAGTAACACGATTTAATTTCGATCGATCTCCGACCCTTGATTTTCAATTCGTTTCGCTCCCTGTGGAACCTTTCATCGGTCTCGACTCGCTCCACCTAGAATCTTCCACTTAGATACGCAACTGTTGATCCGTCTTCGATCTATCTTTGATTCACTTCGTGAATTTATGGCGCACCGACCCTTATCGGTTCAATGTCGCCATATACGCGGAAAAATCAATAAAATCGTAATACTTGGCACAAAATTTTAGAATAATATATACAAATAATAATATATAATAATAATAATAATAGCAATAGATGCCATAATTTTGATGAATATATGTACATAGAGAGTACCAAAGATTCTATATAAAATATAGAGAAAAAAAAAATATATATATATATATGCATTCTTATAAAATATACTTTTTCTCTATATTCGATATAAAATCTTTAGTAGATAATTTTTCCTTGCGTGAAAAATAGGTATGCAAACTTGAAATACCTCTAGTCTACTAAGCGTAGATATTGAATAATTAGTTTGATTATACTATTAGAAAATTATTTTCAATGTTTTCAACAGGAAAGCACGATATATATTCTTTAAACAATGATGAAATAAAGATGGATAAAATGAACTTTATCAATAATTTACGAAGTGAACCAATATATTTATTCTATTCCCAATTATAATGACGAGACTGCAGATCTATGAATTAATAATGTATTTCATCCCTTATGTGGACCCTTTATTTAGAAAATGGTGCAAATCCATTTTCACTTGCCTTCGAGAAAATTAAAGGTTAGTATATTAGTCAATTCAAAAATATGAATTAATTATATGAAGTCTAGTAATGTTTCTACTGATTTATCGATGTGTAATTTGAATATATCAATTTCTTTTAGACAAATTTAACTAAAATAATGTATATTTACAGAATGTAAACGGACTTATGCCACTTTTATAATTAATTGCTACGCAATTTTTTTTATTGGTCAATTTTAAGTTGAACAATAATATTTAAGTTGATATTAAATATTAACTCGTTATAAATAGAAAATTTGTAATAAATTAATCACAAATTATATGATATCTCATTCTTTTAATAAAGGATGGAATTACGCCACTTCCAAAATAAACGGTTCATATAAAAAAAACAGAAGGTAAATAAAAAGGTATACGCAATAATGCAATAGTGTTTTTAAATTCTTCTCGCGTGTTTCATTTGTCAATATTTGTTATAAATGCTTTAAATTTTATTTAATGGTCACTTGCCACTTCGAAGTAGTTCAATAAATTATTAACTAATTTTTTCAGAGGAAGATGATATGTAGCTGTTTAATATGCTTCCAGAAACGAATGTCTTGGAAATTGAAGTAAAATGGAGGTCAAGATCCAATTGCATTAACTATGTTAAAATAAATTGATATTTTTACATTAGAATATACCATTATACGGGTATTTTTGTAGTTAAAAATTGTAAGACTTATAAACGTAATACTTAACGCTAAACCTACAGACTCTTAACCTCTTAGGCACGGCTGGTTTTTGCGCAAATAAAGCTTTTCGTAACTGAGCTACCATTTTCCTTAACCCTTTTAGTGCCGGACGAAAAAGAGGTGCCTATGCGAGAATAACCGGCCGAATTTCACAGTTTTACTAGGGTTTGGGAAAATAATCATAAAAACCAAACGGGAAACAATAGTTACATGATTCAAAAAGCAGTATACTAAGGATGAAACAGAGAACAAAACAATGACACTAGTTTTTCTTTACTCGTTTAAAATTATATAAATAACAAAGGTAAAAGTCTCCATAAGAAAAAGTAAACGTTGAGTTCTCTCTTTCAAAACGTATTTGCGCATACAAGAAGCCATCTTTTCATCATAATTCTATATAGACCAATTATTATGAAGTATATATTTTGCATTTATGTAACATCTAAATATATTTTGCATTTATGTAACATCTAAATATATTTTGCTATTATGTAACATAATAAACAATATTACATAACAAAAATAAAAGAAGAGATCGATTGCATAGTGCGGGCGATAAACGGATTTTATCTGCTGCAAGACAAGTAATTGTTTACAAAAGTTTACTATCACAAATATTGCTATTTGGTTATCTAGCTATTGCAAATATGTAACATTTCATTTTTAGTCCATCTGTCCATCTTATCGCTCCTGCGTAAACAGGGTCCCAGCACACTCCGGTATAGAATGTGTAAAATGTCAGACCCAAATCGGTTTACAAATTCTTTGTCAACGAAATTTGATTATTTACAATCAAATTAGATCATTTATAAATTTATTAACAGATAAAGTTGTCTCGCAATGCGAAGAATAAAACGTTATTACACGCACGACGATATATCGTCGTTGGCACTTCTGACAAGTGTAGCAACCGACGATATATCGTCGTCCGGCACTAAAAGGGTTAATATACATTTCTTTTGGTATAGCTATATAATATTCTTTCCTTAGTGTATTATACATATACACTTTCACTTTAATCATTTCTTAATAACTCAGAAAACAATTGAGTAAAGCACGAAACATCCGTGAAAGCCGCTATAATGGCGCGTCGTGGCTAAGAGGTTAGAAAAGACAGAATTTATTTAAGTTTTCAATTATAATATAATCTCAAGCTAGCGTAGAGGAGCCAATTATTTTAATATAAATAACGTAAATAATTCTTGCGATATTTCATGAACAACATTTCTATCATTCGAACTGTATTTCTATCTTTTGCAAGTTCAACATATGAAATAAAAATAATTTCATACACGTCTTATTGGTTGGATAATTATTTAATGCTTGAAAATAGAGAAAATGCAGAATAATTGGGTACTCCACGATAACTGATTCGACTATCCTATACGATTACCGCGGCGCAGGAAAATTTAACGATCGGTACCCCGCCCGTTGGTAGCACGAGGATCGTCGAGCGGTCGCGCGATTAGGTGCACACGCACGGTGTACTATGTACTCTCGCCGCATCCCGGCCGTGTAGAGACGCTTACCTTGATGACCTTGCTGGTTGAATTGCG
Organism: Augochlora pura; assembly: GCF_028453695.1. Classification (NCBI taxonomy): domain Eukaryota; kingdom Metazoa; phylum Arthropoda; class Insecta; order Hymenoptera; family Halictidae; genus Augochlora; species Augochlora pura. The sequence continues at coordinate 15,692,562 of NC_135773.1, read as the reverse complement.
ATCGCATCTGCGTCTGAAAGCCCTGCTGCTGCATCAGAACGTGTCGCCACTCCTGCTGGGCGCCGCGGCCCGCGATGCTATTCCCAAGGCCGTCGGGCGGGCCGACACTGACGTTAGGCGGCCGTTGATTGTTAGTCCTAGGATATCCGAGACGCTGGTGCATCTGATGCATTCCGCCGATGGCGGCCATGCCGCCACCACCCATGTACATGTTGCCGCCGGCCGCGTGCAACGCCTGCTGCTGCTGCTGCTGCGCCATTTGCGGCCTCATCATCGGACCTGGGGCACACCAAACAGTGCGATCGTGTTAGTTGATCGATTCCAGTCAGAACCGAGTGCATTCCGAGTTATGTTAACACTAAACCTACCAAGTCGGTCAAAATGACCGATTCCATACATTTCACATCAAATTTTCTCGATTATAAAAACTTTTACATACGAAATTATTAAATGAAAAAATGGCAGAAAGTCTAAATAAATCCGGTCTTGCCATTCTTCCAAAGCAAAACGCGTAATCACTGTTCGAGCTCGGTAGGTTTAGTGTTAACCGCTTGCCGTACTTTAACGAGACAGACTCCCGATGGAGATTTTTAGTAATAAGCTGTTAGGTATGAATTTTCATACGTTCCTTGAACACGTCGACGCCGGATATTAACAATTTTCTCTGTGAAGTGGCGCCCGAAATTAAAAAAAATTAAATAACTATGTCAAATGTCTGTTTATAATGTTGAGATAAAATAACATAAACCTATTTTGTACTACTTATTTTTCAAAATATAAACGAAATAGACGTCGCCTCGCGGGACAGACCCGTGTGATCTACCGGTGATGCACGACAGCGTTAACATGTTAAGTAGGAATCATATTTTATTCTCTTGTCACTAATATTCAAACATTCGAGCAAATGCGAGCGTACAATAAATACAAAATTCCTTTTTTTTCTAAGAAATTAATGCAATCAAAAACATTCTAATCACAGTAATTGTAAAGAAAATAGTACCAGCAAAAGGTAAATTTAAATATTCACACAGACAACGTATCGCTAATAAGTTCATTAATAAGCTAATAACCGATCGACAAATTTAATCGCTTGAACAATTTTCAGAGAAAATTATTTGCTGAAACAATGCCTAAAAGATGAAATTTAGTTTTAATCCAGTTTCGTGTAAACTCTTATCCGTAATTTAAGAACCAAAATAGGGGATAGGGTTTGTGTGGAATTTACTTTAATAATATTATACCGTCGTTTAATTATGTTGCACGTTACTAACGGAGAGAACAATTCAGATGCCATTTGTAACCAATATCAAAAATTTCTAAGAACTTTTGGAATTATAATAAACACCGTAGTAGTTGTATCAATTCTTTCTAAACTAATCAAAGGAGATTTTAACCACATTTTTTAACCAGTGCTTAATTTTTTATTTATCAGCATTGCCATTTTAAGTAATAACAAAAATGTAACCCTTTGCACTCGAAGCAATTTTAATTGTAAATCTGAGATTATTTTCCTGGGTCATAATATTGATTTCTATTCTATGTAACAAAGGGCACTTTTATGCACACGACATTGATTCCTGCGCCTCGGTTCAACAATGTCACTATTTAACAATTTTTGAAATCTAAACTTTGTTGGTTTACAAATTATCTTGGGACGTGATGGAACAATTTTGGTGGTGCCTCAGAGTCACCACTCGAATGCAAAGGGTTGAAAAACAGAGCATTTTATCATTTTCCAGCAGTCATCGAAAACAAATCAAATGGTTTACTCTAGTTTGGAAAAAGATATACCGTTTTAAAGAGTGTCTGGCAATATTTATCACTGATTGTGCTTGATCTAATTTCTGAAGCACGTGCGCTACATTTGGAAACGTTTCCCTGTCGCCAGAATTTCCGCGTTTCGATAAGCAAACAATCTGCATCTTTCCCCCTCTGATACGCGATTTCGCCGAAGAGTATAGCAATCGATCGCGAGGAGACGTCGTTTCATTTAGGCCAGCCAGATACGCGGCCGGGATACATGCACGTTGGAAACGTAGCACGGTAACGCTGTGGATTTTCGTTCGGATAGAATCTTATGAAAGTGGCTCCGGGCAGATCGATACAAGTCTCTCGCGCGGCGTACAAGTGTATAAGGATATTTACGAGCCGGCTCGTCGTCCCCCGTTCCCCCCTGCCGTCCCCCGTCGGTTTTATGTTCTTTCGGTTCGATCTGGAGCGGATCCAAAGAGAAGGAGAGGAAGAAAGGGATCGGGTTCATTTGCCCCGGATACTCGTCTAACCGATGATTAAGAAGTGTGTAAACATCCCTTCGAATGGACGCCCCGCAGTCGAATCTCTCGCCGCGATTATTCGACACGCTCGCCTTTTTACCCGGCCGCGCGATTTCCGATAATCGCGGTTATCCCCGGTGAACAACATCTCTCCCGTGCTCGCGGCTTTCGCTGAACACACTATCGAACTTATCGCGTTTGCGTTTTTTTTTTTTCGAGTCAACCTGCTTTTTCGAGGAACGATCTTCTTGTTTGCATGCGTCGCGCCCACGAGCTTCTATACTTTACAGAGTTTTCTATTAGAGACGATGTTTTGCATACACGGTGTTTCATAATTCATGGTACGATTTGGGTCAGGTGAATTCTATGGCCGCTGATAAGACGAAAATCAAGAATTAATTCTGTGGGAGATTTAGTTTTCGTGAGAATTATATTGAAATATCGATCGAGCACACATTTCCTCAATATTTATTATTAAAATTATTGAGCAAGGTTCCTTGACATAAATTAGATGCTCTTTTAACATTCTTACGTTTTTTTCGAATCTTAATAAAATCTTAGTAAATATTCTATATAAAATGTTTTGTAAATGAAAAATTTACATTGAAAAATACTTGTTAAATGTTTGAGGAGTTGGTAAATTCTTAAATTATTGGAAAATGCTGGCACATAGATGATTGAAAATGCTGATAGAATAATGATTCAAAACCGCTGGCAAATTGATGATTGAAAAATGCTGGTAAAGCAATGATGAAAAAATGCTGGCAAATGAATGATTGATAAATGATGGTAAATACGAATGTTGTGCGTATCGTCATCACGTTGTCAATATTGGATTAGGCTGTCGAGGTAGAACAACAATGGCCCGGTCTGCTTAAGATCCGATTGTCGGTCGCCGATTGTTAAGTTCGTCACGCGAGGGAAATCGGAGCCGGGTATCGACGAGTCGCGTAGGCGCGCACGTTCCGATGGAAGAGAAAAGAATCGATAGCAGCGCGTCGGGTTCTCATTAGCCTGAGTGCCTTTCGACTCTGGCCAGCGCATATGAAAGTGATGGACCGTCGGTACTTTTAACGCAAACGGCGAAACAGTGCCGGGGAAACCCTTGCTTGATTTCCGGCTCGCTGTAAACAGAGACCAGGCAGTCTGCCTGGGGTCTGAAATTTTCGAGCGGGAATATGTAATCCGCTTGCGCTCACCATATCCCGCTAACAATTCGAATAATTAAACCGTAGAATTTAAGCGAAGGTTCTAACTTCGAGCGCGTTAAATGTACAGTGATCGAAGCTTCGGAGAAATTTAATCATGCTACTCTATCAAATTCGTTAACATTTATGGGAGTAGAATGGATTTCGGCGAAATTTATTGCGCTCGACGCGGACCATTTTTATTTCGCAAAAAAGATTCACGGTTTAATAACAATCGTATCGCCGTAATTGTAGCATTGTTCATCGGAGATGTTTCTGCAGCCTTTTAATCACAGGCACGCGTGTATCGTGAATAATTGCGACGGCAAATAAAGCAGAGTTCACGCTTCGAAGTCGATTAACGACAAGCGCAGTCGAAGCGTTTGAACCGATCCGTAAATGCTATTCTGATGTCGATCCATCGTTTCCTCGGTGAAAATCGTGGCGTGAAAAGAGCCGATTAAATACGTACGAAGATTTTAATCGTGCTATTACGCTGCCATGATCGGGTATTACCGGGTTCATTATCAATTTCTCAGGATTTTATAGGACTCCTGGTGCTGGGGTTCGACGAATGACGGAATTTATTATATCTACGCTGGGATCGATTCTTTATTTCTGTCACGTGCGGTCGGAAAAGTGCGAGAAATCAAGTCAGGCGTGACCAGTAAGCGTTCATCAACACCGATTTAAAAAACCCAAAGAGAACCGCCAAAAATTCGGTCGAGAGTACTGTCAATTCTTAATCGAAAGATACGTGAAAAAAGAACAAATTGTTTAACAAATTATTGTTAAAAAAAAGTAAGGAGAGTTTGATTTATACAAAATATTGTTACTATCATTTCTAATAATTTCTTTTATATTTCCCGTAATATCTTTCGTAATGAAATCGAATATACCAAAGGATGCAATCGAGGATGAGTCTATAGGGCGAAAACATTCGAGACAAGCACCGATGATAAAAGATAGACGCGTTTGCGCTCGTGTGCTTGCGTAAGGATTAATATCGCCTAGAAGCGTTCGCTGTTAACCGATTAGTCGGTGCATTAGCGGCGAACGAAAAGGGGAGCAGCCGCTCGATCATGAAAATTCCATGAGTCCCGGGATTACAATTTCAATTGTCCCGGTGCTTACAGGCGGGTAAAAATATTCGGATTGCATCGGATACGCGGGCACGGTGTCGAACGGTGTGTCCTGTACTAACCTGAAGGTGGCATCGGTTGTTGCGTAACCCTGCGCATAGGCCCGGTGTTGGGAAACCTCGCCTGCTGACCCATGCCGATACCGGCGTGCATCATTTGGGCCTGAGCCGCTGCTTTGTATTCCGGTGGCGGCGGTCTCACGCCTCCCATTCCGCCGGCCATGTGCTGTTGCTGTTGCATCACCTGCAAAACAAGACAATGGACTTCAATTACTCCAGATCCAACGTCTCCGGCGATTCTCGAAGAGGCGGCCCCGATGCGAGCCGTCGGGAGCCGACGACGAGTCGCCGAAATTTATTCTGACCGATGTGCTATAGCAATATTTTCAAAATTATTACACTATTTTATCGCACTATCACAGTAATTGGAAATATTTTTTTTATGTCGTAAAGAAGTCTATGCGTAGCAGTTATAATACCTTGTAATATATGTATATCGAAGTGAAAATTTGTTTCGTGTATAGTGTTGAAATTATATAATTTGTTAGAATTTATTTTAACTAATGGGTTAGAGTCATTGTTTTGAAATTTTTATGTTGGCTTACTACATTATCGAAGCAACTAGAAACATTTTTGTTTGTAAGAAAGAGCAGTATGATAAGAAGTTATAGTAACTTTTACGCTGCCCAATACCGTCGAAAATTGACCATATAACGAAATTTATTTCAATCAAAGGGTTAGAGTTAACTTGTTGAAATTTTTACGTTACTTTACTACTCTGTCGAAGTAATTAAAAATATTTTATTAATCATATATATACATATGTATATGTATAAGTATAGCGACTTATGTGCTGTCAATCGACAAGAAAGAAGAAATTGGTCGAAAACGAATACATACAATATATATATTTCTCGCAATTTAGCCTAACCGATAAGTTTACTCTCTTCAAAATTATGAGGCCGTTACCTCACACTATTTAAATTTCTAGCAAAATTTGTTGAGTCAACAAGATCTAAACGCAAATAGCGTATCTGAACGGAGAATCTCGTAGAATACCCAGAAGGCTATCGCCCGCTAGACTTTATCCATTTGGAGGACAAAACGGAAAGAAAATCTCGTCATAAATCCTTTCAGAATCGGTTAATCCGTCGGAGGCAGCTCCTGCGAGCGATTCCCCGTTCGCCTAATCACAAGGACCCGGCTCCGTGTCCAATCACCGTGCGAATGAACACGCTCTTATCGCGCTCCGTAACTGGATCACAGCGATCGGTGCCGATCCATTCTCGCCGTTAAAGAATCCGGGAATTCGATCACGTCCGCGGGTACGTGATCAAAGGAGTCTCCCCCCCTCCCCTCTCGTTCTCCCTCTCTCTTGCTCTTTCTATATCGCTCCAGAGCGTGGTATCAATGGGAAAAACGTCGGCGCGAAATTGCTACGTGTCGATGCCGAGGATGGTCAGTTTCCTCCGTTCACCGGGATCGGAGGCTCGGCGAGAGAGCAAGAGGGCGGTGACGTTCGCCTAATCGCTGGTTGCATGCCCGAGGAATGGAAAAACACCTCGGCGAGCCGCGCGACGCAACGCGACGCTCGGAATGCTCGATCTAAGTGGACAAAAATCCCTCGGCATGATAATAATCCATTAAACAGATAATTGCACGGTTAAAGGGATTACAAGTCCGACTGACCGACGACGCATTTCTCCTCGTTTCAGCAAGATCTGCAACCGTTTTAGGAATTTTCTGATGTTGCACCAACGATTCGACTCTCTTCAGCTATTTTAATTCGTTGATCGGCAAAGTGGCTGCCATAAAATGCCGCGAGATCCGGGCAATTTACTCGCCGATTCATTTTCGTTATTTATGGATTACGGATCATCTGCTTTTATGGCGAACTTGGTAAGTGAAATATGTAGGCGAATCAAGTATATCATGTAGTATCGTAATATAAGGCGATCGATATAATATAAGGACATTGTAGGGACCAAAAGACGCAACATCAACGAGAGCGAGTGGCATCCGCCGTTGCGAAGGTAGTAGTTTAAACAACGATGATCGGTTAACGGGTTTGGTCGGTTGAAAGGAACGGCAGAGTTGTTCTGAAAGTCAAAGTGCAAGGAAGTCTAAGAGTTGTTCTGGAAATCGATATGTAAAGAAGTCTAAAAATTGTCGAGTAGTCATGTTCTCAGTTTCGGTATTTTTCTCTTAATTATTCTAGTCTATAATTTTTCTAATTTTAAACGAACTTATTATTAAATATAATCTTACAGTATTATTTTACTTCTTTTTTTCTCTCTTCTTTTTCTCTCACATATTTCTTTCTATATCTTCTGAATATAATTATTAACCGCATAATTAATTATCAACGAAGGGTTTCTTTCATCACAATCAATGAATTAAAGATTACTATTATTATTCTATTATACGATTATACTATACTATACTATACTGTTGTTATTATTATACTTACAAAAATAAAGTATTATTATTATCCATTAATTTATTCGAATTACTCGAGCAATTTTTATTTCGCCTAAAATTCCGGTTATTTCTACGAACCAGTCTGTTCTTCAAAATGATGCACGAATATCTCGAATATTTTTCTACGTCGCCATCTTTCGCCCGTAGAATCCGACGGATTCAGTGCAGGAAACACGAGTTTGTAATATGGAAATCGATGTCTCATATTCGATTGCTTTCCCGATGACGTTAGCTGACGCGAAACTTCTTTCTGCGAGAGATTTGAAATTCATGACTACGCGAAGTAGAAGCGGCAACTCATGATCAGACGCGCCGATAGATCCACATTCGATATCGGGAGAGCCCGATGAAATTTACAGTTTTCTCGGAGACAATCTACGCTGGGAAAATGAGGCCGGACGAAATTATAAAAGTGCCTATAACTTGGTAATGCACTTTCAAATTATCCATTCGGTTAACACGTTATTCGATCTGTGTTATTAGACCGCTGATCTTTACGAGAAATAAAAATTTCTCGTGTCAATCGCAACGGATGCAAGTCAAACAGGAAGTCAATGGTTTAATAATTTCAATGAGTTTACAATGACGCGATGGTTATCACAATTAAGGTAAATCAGAATAATGTGATCAAAATCTGATAACAACATATGGTAATATCGATATAATAAATTGTGATGTAAATGCTTATCAATATATATTAACACTAAATTTACTAGCAATTTACGTATACCTATTTCTACCAAGACCAGCCAGACTGACTGATCTCTAGAAAAAGTGCTCAGTGGTATTTCCAGCCTCTGTTCACTTTTAAAATATGACAAAAAAAAACGTGAATAACATTAATTGTAATACGAAAATACAATAGATTTACAGACATTATCAATTAATCAAACGCTTAATTGTTTGTAGAAACCCCGAACGTCGTATATTCCCAATGTATTCTTAACAAATAACAAACGTATATTTGTTAAGAATAGATATAAAATAACATAAAGTTCAAAAACTGATTCTTTAGTTATGGATACAGTTACATGCAGTAGGAATGTTGAATTGAAATTGCAAAACCAGTCATTTCGACTGGTAAATCTAATGTTAAAGATTCGATTTTCAAGTTTTCCGATAGACTTATTAACTCCTTATTTTATTTACTTTACTTATTTTGTTTGAATCTATTTTTCTATTTATTTGAATCTATTTTTCTATTTATTTATTGATTATTTGCACAAGCAAAGCCTCGACGAAATCGCAAATTCGCTGCAGCCGCGTATCGGAGATTTCCAGCGAGGAGAGAGCGGCGAGGTGTCACACGGCGAACGAAGGGGAGGGAGAGAGAGAGAGAGAGAGAGAGAGAGTGAGAGGTCAGAAGAGAATGCAGGTGAGACGGTGAAGGTATCGGTTGGTAACGAGGAATACGGTCGGCCGGTGTCTACGCTCTCCTTCCGTCACCGTTGTCTTCATTGTCGTCGCGTTCCGAGAGCTTTCGTTGCGGCCGCGTAATACCAGGAAGTGGAAATGCAATCCACCGCTGCAGGAGGGGGCATCGGTACTGCACCGGACCTGCGCCGAGGGAGCAGAGAGGGCGGAGGGCTTGTGCAACGTGCATCGGTAGCCAAAAACTTCCGTTGCTAAGCGAACGAAATTCGGACGAGTCCTTCTTTTATGGCCATATGATAATCAAAACTATGATGCAACGTCTACAGTCGGCGTAGAAAGTATTCGAACGCGTTTTAAAACGGAATAATACATTTTTATAATAATCAGGCTGGTGATCGAAATTCTTTTGGAATGTTATTAGATTACTAAATAATGGCAGAAAAATTATTCTCAAAAATTGCAATTGATTGGCACGATGGAAGAATTAAAGAATGACATTTTGAACTTTTTTTATCTTAGATGCACTCATCGACAAAAGTTAAGAAACTTGTTATACAGGTGCACATTCTTGCTTGAAATAAACCTTTACTTATAAACATAGAATAAAAATTTACATTCAATTTTTTGATAACTCTCACGTTTTATTTTTGTTTTATTTGTCGCAAAGAAAACACTAATAATACAACACAGTGTTACAATACAGACAATGTGTTAAATGCTTCACTGCGACATGTATATATAATTTAACGGGAGGTATATTTGTTAAAATATCGAATTTTGTTCGAATCGTACCATTTGTCGACAAGCATATAAACAGCGTAATCTTTTATCCGAAATTAATTGTGACAGCCTGTTCTTCGAATAAGAACGGAACAATTTAAATATCCTGGTTTCCAGCTGCAGCGTATTGCAAAACTGATACTAAGAAAACGTGTGCTTCTTGCAACATCGTTTATCGCGATGTTTGAGAACGTTTCCATTTGGAGCAGCATTTGTTGCAGAAAGTCGTTCCAAAAGATCTAATTTCCGCGAGTGAGAGGTATATGGCAGCCGGCCTACCATCCGCAAGTCTCGCAGTCAGCGCATCTGGAAAAGCGATTTCCACGCGCTGGCGCTCCGTTTGCGATCCAGAATGCGTTAGGTCGGGTCGCACGCAAGGGAGGACACGGTAAAAAGAGAGAACCGAGAGGAGTGGAAGGTCGACGGTGACGAGGGATGACTAACCAATTGCGCGAAACCTACAATTAGTAACTGGAGCACGATCGGGAGAGCTCGGCCCGATACCTTAACGTCGTTAGAGCAATGCTTGTATGATAACTGAGTCATTCGTTAATAAATCGTGTGCAACGTGACCGCGCGACGTTAATACCGATGTCGAGCCGATGCATATCGATCTCTGTCTAGAAGCTAAGGCCGATCATCTGCACGCCACTTTCTCCTCCGCGGAGCATTATTTATCGATGTTTCCGATTGGCCGCGAGAAAACCATCGAAATTAAACGTCTGCGTGCGCCTCGAACCGGCGGACCCCTTGAAATTGAGGGCGTGTCGATTAATCGTGACTGAGAAATTGCTGTCGAGAGAGCTCCGAGTTGCAACTTTGCCGCTCACTGCAACTTTGCTGTTCACTGCAACTTTGCTGTTCTGTGCAACTTTGCTGTTCTGTGCAACTTTGCTGTTCTGTGCAACTTTGCTGTTCAGTGCAACTTTGCTGTTCAGTGCAACTTTGCTGCTCATTGCAAGTTGACTATTAATTGCACTTTGGTTTGCTGTTCATTGCAGTTTTTCTATCAACTGCAACTTTAATATTAATTGCAACTTCTTCTTTTCACGGCGCTTAAGTCAGTTGCAACGTGTGCAGTTCGTGTAAAAACATGTGTAAAAAAAGCGTAAAGAAAAATGAAAAAAATTAGCTTCTTTCACATTTTCTTCAAGAATATTTATGATTGTTTTTACATAGTTGATAACATCATAATTGCACGTGCGTAAGGAGAATCACAGTATTTCTAAGCAGTCTAGCAAAGTTGCATATAGAAATATGACTAAATTAAACATTTGAAATAAAAAAAACATTTACAAATAAAAAAAACCAATTATAAATGCTATGTTCTAAAATTTTTAATCACTTGCTGATAAGAATGTTAGAAAGTACCAAATATAATCTCAGTGTGGTCAAACAGCTAGATTACGTATGAAACACTCAATCTCTGAAAAAAAACGATTTGTTTTTATTTCCCTGAAGAATATAAGTTACGAAAAATAAGAAAGTTGAAGAAAATCGCAGTTTACAACTTTCTGCATTGTATTAACACGATTTAAATCGCGTTTTAAACGTCTCAACTGCAACTTAAATATATTCTAAATAGTTTTCAGCTGATTTTAAGTAGTTTCTGTTCGGATTTTTTCGTAAACAAATAGTTTTTGGACCCGAGTCGAATTTGTTAAGCGTAAGCAGCACAAGAAATGTGTTCAAAGCGAACAACTATCCTTAACAGAGATAATTGCAAGCTCCGGAGCGATTTTTGCGAGAATGATTTATTATTTTTGCTAAAAGAATTTCTTCGAAACGAGTACCGGCGACGCGTCGCGAACAAAACGATCGAAATAAAGAGTGCAGCGGCCGCATCGTTACATTTATGGCAGGGTGAGGTCACAGGAAATTAAACCTATCATTCGTTTCTATCTTAAATGAAACAGGAAGCGCGTCTCATCTAACTCGAATGATTCACTTGTCGCGCCGTCGTCATTTTCTAAATACCTAGAGCACTCTGTTCGAACAATTCTTTCTTTTTCCACGAGATTTACGAGCATTTATCGAGTGCCCGTCGATGACGATAATGTAGGAGGACGTTATCGAGTTCATTCGAAACGGCTGCTACACAACCGATTAATCTTCTTTAATAAAATTGACCTGAAAGTAGCGTCGGACTTCTTGCGAAACCGCCCGACAACGCGCCTCCGCTTCCTTATCGGCGAAAAAATTAATGAATGCAATTTATTCAGCCGGCTTCGATTGTTCCTCGGAACGCGACGGAATTAACGGAATGAAGAGACGTTTATTTGAACACAGTAATTGATTTGTAGTATAATTGACTGCTATTTTCGTTGCGCATTCTCTGCGTTTACGCAATCGTGTTGAACTCGCTGCAGCGATGAACATTTTCATTCACGGATCGAGTTCTCGTCGAAGAGATCATGATTTTTCTTCGATTCTAATTTGTTTGTTTAAACCCTCTATTACTCGAATTTTTTCTCAAATATTTATCTGCAAACAACTTATAAGGCATTTACTTCGATATTTCAGGGTGATGGCGCTGTCAACCGTTATCGATATTGTTATTGGCTATCTCAGGGATTTTATGTAATCAAGAGGTATATACCATCTTGTGAAAAATCTAAAATTATTTGGTGAAATTACTGTGTGACCTGAAAGGTACACGGGCCCATAGAGGGTTAAACATAATATCACCGATAGCCTACACTTATAATAGAAATAATTAGATCAGAGATGGGGAATATTCGCATTATTTCGAATAAATATTTATCGAAACAATATTACAAATAATATTATAATATTTATGATACTATAGATATTTATAATTATCCGAATAAATAACAATTATTCGTATAATAAAATATTCTATCTATTTATTCGAATAATTTATTAATAAAGAATAATCGGAATTCTTTGTTCGAATAAAGACTATAAAGTTATTCGACTAATAATGTGAATAATTGTTGACTGTTCCTGTTTTTATATTTTGTTAACATGGGACCAATACGTTGATAAACTATAAGAAAAACGTTATATTTTACCACTTTTATCTAAATTGGTTATTTTTGGTATAACTTAAATCTTATTTGAATGAATTTTTGTACGAATAAGATCATATTCCGATAAATTTTAATCTAGTTAAATTTTTAACCGATTAGACATTTATTTAAGAGTGTAGAATAAATCTTTATTCACTGTAGTCTTTATCCCTTATCCAATATTCGAATTAAGTTTCGACCACGTCTTGCCAGGGATCATGTACAAAACTGTGAGCACACAGAACAAGAAATATTTTAGTAAACCTACAAAGACTCTACAATGACTGAATCTTCAATTTAATTAACAATAATTCACACTATAATATTCGAAAAGCCACGATAAAGTTAGAAAATATGTAAATTTAATATTCAAGAGAATTAATATATTTTTCTTGCATTGGAAACATGTGAAACTATAGTGTTCTCAAATGTTTAAACCCTTGCACTGCGATTCCTTTTGCGCTGCGTTGATCAGCACTTATTTATCATTAATATTTTTAATAAAAGGACCAGACAATTTCTGTTCCTTTTATTGTCTTTATGTACTTTTGTTTCTAAGCTTTGATACCAGAAGAATTTATTTTTATTTTGATGTAGAAGAAATTGATAATATTCATATTTAGTTGAACTTGCGTGGAATCTGTATCACAAGTCTGACTCGTTATGATAGTGCAAGGGGTTAAACCCGAATGGAATTTTCGTGATGACACCCGGCTGTCAAAGTGAAGGGAACACACTCGTGGGCACGATGTCGCGGGAAAGGTGGCCTCTGTGTCGGTAATTGGGGCTCGCGGATACAGTTTCTTCGGATGCTAATCGAGAATGCATAAAAGATGAAGAATACCCGGCCGGACAACATGTAAATGATTGCATGCAAATGTTGACTGATTGCAAAGTTGTCCGTGTCGCATTATTCCCAGAGCAATCTGGAACGGCGCGCCGCTCTCGCGATACAAAACATTGTTCCGGCGTGCGTGTGTGCACGCGCAGGAACAAAGGGCAGCGAACAGTTTACGAGCCGATGAAGATCGCGAGTCCTAAACGGTGTCAGCCGGCACGCAATACACACGGAACGGTGGAAATAATTGATTAAACGACTCCGCCGACAATGAACTTCGCTGTACAGGGTGTAACAACAGTACAGGATTGTTGCAAAAGTAATTTCGTTATATAACGTTGTTATAATTGAACAAATGAGTTGCAACGTCCCATTCATTCAACTAAATTGCAACGATGCATCTAGTGAAGAAAGTTGCAACAATTCATTCCTTGAAAATAGTTGTAACGATGCATCCGTTAAACAAAGCCGAAACCATTAAAGAAGGTAGAGAAGATGCATCTATGGAACAAAGCTGTAGAACAATGTGTCCCTTGAATATAGTTGTATAGATGCTTCCATTGAACAAAGCTGCAACAATGCGCTTGTTGAACAAAATGGCAGCAATGTACTCATTGTATAAAGTCGTAACGATGTGTCCCTTGAAAATAGTTGCAGCGATGCAACGGGTAAATAAAGTTGCAACCATGTATCAATTAACAAGATTTCGACATCTATTGAACAAAGCAGCAACAATATATCTCGTGAACAAAGCTGCAACGGTGCACCCATGAAACAAAATTGCAGCAGCGCAGTAATTGAACAAAGTTACAGCGATGCATTGATTGGACAAAGTTTCAACAATGCATCCATTGAACAAATTCATTGTACAAGATCTCAACACAGTGTTGCTTCAGTAGCGCAAGATTGCAACAATGTTTCTTTCGTTGCACAAAATCGCAACAATGTCGCTTCCGTTTCACAAAATTCCAGCAATGTTGTTTCCGTCTCATAAGATCGCAACAACTTTACACCCATTGAACAAAATCGCAGCAATGTTACACCCATTGAACAAGATAGCAGCAACGTTGCCTTCGTCCCAGAAAATTACCGTAACGTAAGATGCATTGAATAAAATCGCAGCATCGTTGCATCGATCGGAGCAAATCGTGGCAACCGGTCGCGATTGTAAAACAATCGATACGATTAGAGACAGGAGCGGTTTGGACCGCGAACAGCGGTATCGCATGGAAAGAAAGCGAAGACAGCTGCATGGAAATATTATTCAACGTCGTATCATCCGGCGGAAGTGCACGCGAGCGCAGATTTCCCGGTTACAAGAAAAAGTTTCCATTCATTGTTCCGCGGCGGGCTGGGTGGCCGTTCCACGTTGGAAGGAGCTCGTCCTATTTGCGCCGGGTTCTTTCAGCACGATGGAACAGAAGTTGCAAAGGAGCTGCGATACCTGTTGCACACGAGTGCATCGCGCCGAGGAGAGAAGAGAAGAGAGGAGAGAAAGAGGGGGGGGAGAGAGAGAGAGAGAGGGAGAGAGAGAGAGAGAGAGGAAGAGGAAGAGGAAGAGAGAAAGAGAGAGCGTGGAGCGACTGAACCGACGCGGCGGATACGGGCTTAATGTTTCGGATAATGCGCCGGGCGACGATATCGCGATCCTTTCTACTGTTTGATAATCGGCCGATCCCGATCGGCTGTAAGCGTCGCGGAGGAACTTTTCCGAGATGCGGGGTCGTTTGCACCGAACACGGCGTCGATTTCAACGAACCGAGAACGGGTTCCGAACAATTCGTCCCGCGTCTCGCCGCCGCCCATCTTGCGACCAAACGAATCGTGTAATCGGTACACCGGCTCTGCAGACAGCCATGAAGAAAAAGAGAGTGAGAGAGAGAGAGGGAGTCGTTGCATGATCGCCGCGGACTTGGAAATTGTTAAACCGTGAAACGTTTGTGCTTGGTGCAACGCTGTCGATCGCTTACCCGCAATCCTTGACAGTCTCCACGCTCCAGAAAATCATTGCAGAAATGTTTTCTGAATTACGGCATGGTCGGACACTGTGTCCGAGCATGTTCCAAAAGAATTTCTTCGACGCAAGGAAAAAGGAACGTCGATGTTCCCGGGAATGATGAGTCGGACAGTTGCACGAGCCGGATTTCAGTTTTTCGCGATACGTCGATGTCTTTTGTAATCTTTTCGGTGCTCTTCGGGATAGTTGCGATCGATAAAATCGTGTCATGCAAGAAATATGCGTGCAACTTTCGTGGTATCGAAATTGTTAACGCAACGATTTTCAAATACTTTTATGAGTTATGAGGATACGTTTATGAGTTATTTATTCAATGTACGTGTTAATTGCGGCTAATATTACAGTGACACGCAAATCGAGAAATATTGTCTTAAAGTAGAGATTTAAGCTTTTATTTAAAAAAAATTCCATCATCGTACGATGACTTCTCGCAGAGTTATCGTCAGTCGAAGTTGGTCAATTTTTATCCAAACTTTGTCTATGATATAATTATTTCGAGCAGTATTATTTTGATGTAATAATTCTTCTAGTCCCCATTTTATCAACAATTTCACGTATATACCTACTCAAAATAGTTATTTTTGTACCGTTAGCACAGCAAGGAATAGTGTTAAAAAACTGATTGGTTAAAACCAATTGTATTCCAAAAAAATGTTACTTCTAAACGGGTGTAAATTCGATGAAAAAAAATCAATGATAAATACTATGTTGTATAATATTATTTAAATACTGTCACAGCTTATATAACGTTCGAATGACATTAAAGTATTTCCAAATCTGAAATTCCAGGGTCTAATATTCATTTGTATAGAACGACAATTGTTTCCAACAGTGTAGTTGCAAAACAAATACAATTCTATCACAGTAAGATCTACACATTTGAGATAATTCTAATGTTCAATTCAAATTACTGCTTCTCTTCTAACAACACGGTAGTTTAAGTATAGTCATTTATCCCCGCATTGTTCAACTTGGAAACAAAAATAAACAACTCGGAAAGATATACGATCATTCGAAACTCGCGACTCATTCTCATAATTGTTGATAATCGGCAACTACAATTATATACCCTCTTCCCAAGTCACCCATTTCATTGAGATGAGGAACGAAGCTGGAGAAATTACTATAGCCTAAATACAAATGCAAAATAGGGGAACCAGGAAAATCAATTTCGAGGCAAGGCTGTCCGAAAGGTCGTCGGAGTTTCATCTACGCAGCTCGAATGTATAACCGCGAACACGGAAATTGCTTGGATTAAGCGGGCCGACTGTTTCCCAGTCCCGGTTAAATACCGTTTCTATTAGCCGCGGATAACAATCGTTCACCGCTATTAGGTAATTGAACCGTAAACCACCGGCCCCTGTTCACGGGCGAACGCGGCCCCCGACCGATCGATCGATTTCGGGGAAAAAGACGGCCGAAGCCACCACGTACCTGCTGTGCGCGCATCAACTGCTGCTGCTGCTGGATGATCTTCGCGTGCTGGTGTTGGTCCACTTGATTAGGCGGCACTTGCTGCGGATGGCTGCGAGGCCCTGCCGCCCCCGCTGGCTGAGGAACGCCGCCCGCCGCTGTGCGTCTCAGGCTTTGTTGCGTGAAGTTGATGGTCTGCGACTGCGAGACCGAACAGTAGGTGTCGTTCTGACCACCGGGCCCAGATTGGTTCGGCGTCTGCTGCTGGGTGAAGTACATGCCCTGCTGAGCTGCCACCGACACCTTCAGGTCTCCTGTTAGCTGCATGTGCTGGCCTGCTGACACCTGTAACAGAGACACAACTTCGTTCATTCTGTGCCCATTGCGAAAACTTGAATTTACATAGTGAATTGCTGAATGTACATTGCGAATAGGTAAATGTACACAGTGAATAGCTAAATGTACATAATGATAAGCTGAATGTATATACAGGGTATCCGAAACGTGTTTCACAATCTGGAAATTAGAGGTTTCTAAGGTCATTTGAAGTAATTTTCCTTTACAAACATTTTCTCCAATGCATCGTTAACGACTTATTAAGGAGAAACAATGATCAATAAGAGGCGTGCTCGACTAGTTTAACCCATTCGCTGCCAAGCCTAAATTATATGAAGTCATTCCTATTGCCATTTATATTTTGAGTGCTATTGTTTACCAAAACCTTGTTATTTCTTGGTAAGAGCACATATATTATCATACAAAATCATTTAGAAGCAGAAAACCAAAGACGAGTATACTCGTCGTTGGCAATGGGGGTAGGGGGGATATTTATGTTTGTGGCCACAAAAAATTTGCTAATTCAAAAGCCTGCATGTTATAATATATTTAAAGTAGGACGAGTATACTCGTCCTTGGCAGCGAATGGGTTAAGATGGCCTTTCCCCTCATTGGTTACAGTTTTTTGTTAATAACTCGTAACAAAGCCGCGGATTAAATTTTAGCAAAGGTAAAAGTTACTTCAAATGGCCTCGGGAATCCCTCATTTCCCGACTGCAAGTGAATTTTGGAACACCCTGTAGTGAAAAGCTAAATGCATATATTTCAAAAGATGAACGTACATAATAAACAGTTAAATGTAAGTACGAGAGTTTTGGTTCTTTAATAATTTTAATAAGCTCAAATTGGTGCTTCGACATTCTTAGTTTCTTTCAATATGTCTACTGTTGTAACCCTTTGTCACTTTTCATAGTTTCTCATTTTAAAATAACCAATTTGATAATATTTAGCATTGACAAAATTGGATTTATTTGGTCACCATAATGTTAGAAAAGCCTGTCTAAGAATTTCTCACAAAAACATTTTCACAATGTTAATAAATGTTAAAAAGAAAAATAACTATATTGATAGCTTTGGTAGGTTTAGTGTTAAATATAACCAAATTTCATAATATTAAAATTATTCTAAAACACAGTACGTCAATTTTCAGTCATGCACAAGCGTCGACAAAATATAAGATAATAAATTGTATGAGATATTAACAACGATATTTTCAAAGCAACAATCTTTCCTATCTCACACGAATGAGAGAACAAAGCTCCAGAACCGCCATGTTCGAGACCGTTAAAAGAAACGCTCCCAAGAGCACCCGGTATAAACGACTGGAAATAAAATTCATTTCATCCACGGCCGATCTATCTACCGATCCCACGTGTTCCCCATGACACTAACATCCTTCCACACCCCTAACAGCGCGGAGCGTGCAGCCTCTGGTCTCTCACAAGCAGGGTGCACCAATTGTCCAGGCTCGCCCCACGGCCGCAAAACGGCGATATGATTCGCTCTGTTAGGTATGATCCACGGTCGAAGGTAGATCGGATCATGCGGCGCTTGCAGCAACAACAGATATCGCCGGTGCGACGCCGCAGGCGGCCTGGAATTTCGATTGCGGCAAAAAACCGGCGGACAAGTGGCGACTATTGTCCTGTCGTCGACCGGCATCGTTGCCTACTGATACAAAATGGCTACCGTTCTTCATATATCTCGTCGGACGGTGGGCTGGAGGGTCGCCGGGGTGGGAAAGGGCACCGCCAGCCCGACCTGGACGAGGCCTGTACGGCTTCGATGACTCTTGACCCTGGCAATCGAGCCGCGGTAATCTAGTACGAGCTTCCGCTTACCCTACCTGGTTCAGCAGCTACCCTTCCAGGGGTGCGACTGCCTCCACGTGTCCGGAATGTCGCGTTTAGGGTCCAAACGAGACCGAAGCGTCGACGTCGTCGTTACGGGCGTTTTGGAACTTTTCAGTGAGAGCGTGCGACATCGACCCTTGTGTAGACGATCAAAGTTTTTACGGTTGGTTAGGACCAGGTGCTCAATTTATTTTATTTTGAAATTTGAACTGCACGCAATTTTGTTGATTTTATAATTTCTTTTCAAAATTCGTCGTTTTCCCCTATTCCTCGTTCGCTATAATTTATGCACTCTAATAATTGTAGTAATTTATAACTGTATTATTTAAAAATGTTAAGGGATGGAAATTTTGTCGATGTTATAGTTCCTTCGAAATTTATAATTTTTTTTGTTCAGTACAATTTATTTTAATAATTGTATTAATTTGTAACTGTTTAATTTTTAAATTTTCATTGTACGACAATATCGTTGATTTTATGTCTTCAAAAATTATAATTTTCATCTGATGCTTTTTTAATATAAGTTACGTACTCTAATAACTGTAATAATGTGTAACTATTTTATGTGAATATTTTAACTGATAGTAATTCTGTTCACTTAATATCCTTTCCAAACTTGATCATGTTCCTTTTGTCCTTATTCTATACAACTTACATGCCCTAACAATTGCAGCAATTTGTAACTATTTTATCTCAACATTCTAATTGTATGGCAATTTCGTTGATTTAATATTTTTTTTCGAACTTCATCATATTTCTCTGTTTCTTGTTCCATTCAATATACATACTCTAATATTTGTAGCAGTTTGTAACTATTCTGTAGTAAATGCTAAAGTAATGATTAAACATATATATCGCATAATTATATATAAAAAAAAGTTATTCCACGAAACTATAAATCGAAGATTTTAATTTTTCCTTTGAGTAGCATCACCAATAATAGCGGTTTGTTTGTAGCTTCGAGGTATGAAAGAAAAATGGCCGAAGCCAAGACTATTTCGCAAGTCGCATCCCGCTAGTGACATCGGCTTGCCGAATGAATCCATCGACTTTCTCCCGATCCTGTTCCCGGTGGTTTTTCTTCTGTCATTACAAATGCTGATTTACTAGATCTTGCCACACGCGGCGGAGATTACCACGGCTTCGGCGAACAAGAATCGTTGCAGCAATGCATAAACCGGTAGAAAGTGCCGCGATATGGACACCGTGGACCGCATTCCGACTGTTTTTGAATTGGAAAGCTAGTTTGCATACACGCGCGCGGCCGTCTATTTCCCGCTTATTAGCATGCCATTACGAGATTTTGAACAATTCGACGGCCGATCACCGTTGGAAAACGTTTTTGCGAACGGTCGTTATGCCTGACGGTGGTACGCGAATACCCGGATAAAATTAGGCGAACGGCGCAATTATCGCATTCACGGACGGAAAGAAGCAATGTAGAAACTGCCGCGAAGAATGCAGATACGCAACTTTGTTAATGATCCTGTAGAAATCGCGCGGTTAGAAGACCGACTGAATTTATCCAGCGCGACAGCTGTAAAATAGGTTACAGATTGATAGCACGAAGCACCTAATTTTAACCATCCGCTGTCACACTTACGCGGTTCACGTATGTCATGCTGGGTCACTCAAGTTCTATTCAATTTTTAAACGACTGCCACTGAAAAACTGGCAATTGTATCAAGACCCAAAAATTCGAGAGTATAATTTAAACATTCTCGTACATCGTTTCTCTACTCAGAACTTGATGTCTCGTGTATTGAGCTAATTGTTCGTTTCATTTTTCTCGTGACAGTGTCACTTTTACGTGCAAAAAATGTGCCACGATTAGGTGAATAAGTCTAATAGATAATTGCGTTACATTGTGGAATTAATAAAGACTATTATCTATTAGTTTTTTAATATCAATAATAAAATGATCTAATTATAAGTATACTCGGAATAACTTTTTTCGGTTATTAGACCGAATAGTTTCCTAAAGAATAAGTCTACAACAATCGTTTAGATCGTCACTGATACAAACAAATAAAAAAATATTGGTGTCAACTATTTTGACATTTTTTATTTTCTAACGGAACTAATTATAAACTAATTCTGTTTGCATTTATAGTCTACACACGTTTTAATTGATACGAATTCGCCGATCAATTACAATCGTTTAAGTTGTAAAATTAAACTAGAAAATAAAATTATAGCTACATTTAACTTCCATTTAATTATACCCAATAGATAGTTTGATTTCATGTAAGAAATTTGTCAAGATTTGACTTACTGGTGAAGTAGATACACTTTCGAAAAATAATAACGCTAATTATCCCGAGTTTCCGATTGAACCTTGCCGAATCCAAAACTCAAGTTTCGACCGATCCTTAGGAAAAAAAACTCACTTCGCAATCGGACGCGTCCGCGAAATTGCGTAAACAGATCACCGAAGCACTTCGACGATTCGCAGATACGCCTGCGTCATTGATATTCGAGGCGACCGGCACTCCGATCGATATATTTAGCATCGAACCGACTGAAAATTTCGTATCTATAGGAGACGATCGAGGCTTGGCTCGATTACGCAGAGTGCGCGCACGATCCGAGACCTTGTGACACTTCGGAACACGAACGCGGCGCGCCGGTCATAAGTCGTTTCGCTATAATAACGCGGTGACGAGGTACAACAGATTCTCCAGGCGATCTCCATACGGCGCGTACGGACAAAGGAACGGGAGGCGAAACGGAGACGACCAATAAGTGGTCCGAGGCCGAGGAGGAGAACGCGTCGTCGCCGTCGCGAGACCTCTTATTATTCGACGGGTTTGCGATAGAAATTCAGTTGCCGGCGAGAACGGGACGAGGCCTTTGTCTCCCGGCGACACGATGCTAATCCGGTCTGCCTACGATCATTCTTCGACCACGAATTACACGGCAAACAATGCCGACTGCTAATCCGTCCGCGAGTCCAGACGAAAAAAACGTAAATTAGCAAATTACTCGGGAATGTCTATGGTTGGACAGTTAACGAGTTACTTAGCTACGACTGCTTTGCGATTTTTAAACGGGCCGCGTACGGAAATTGTTTATACCTTAAAACGGCAGCAAAAGAAAAATAAATTGTAATAGCAATATAGTTCGTCGTGCAAACATACACAGTGATAGTAGATATGTACATAGTACTCGACTATTTTGTTCAATTTCGTATACGAAAGTTAGCTTTTGTATATTTGCATAAAAATATTTGCAGTGAAATTATGATTGTAACGCGAATACTTTGCATAAACTATGCAATACGAAGAAATGATAAAGATGAATGTCTCAATTTTTGCAGCTCCGAATTAACCCCTTGGCTATTAACCCCTTGGAAATTTTGCGTCTGTAATACCAAGAGCGCCTATAGGCGTCCTGACAATTCTATCGATAATTATTCCGATAGATCTTACCACAATTAGATAAACGGCGCAAATATGTAGTGCAACGGAAACGTAACAAAAGAAGTGAAACACATTACGAATGTAAGAAATGTGATGTAAAATTTTGTATTTATCCATGTTACGAATTATATCACACTTTGCTAGATTACTAGATATGTTGTGAGAAAAGCCTTACAATGATATTAAATATTCAATGTAGCAATCCGATTCAGAATATGAAGGAAGAAATAATATTGTTTTAATGTAATGAAATTTAGTTTCTTGATTATTGAGATATGTTTTCATAAAAATGCATCCCTACCCAAAATTCGCCGTCTTCGGCGCACATAGCAACTCAATTCCTGTCAAATGGTAAGGCCGGTGCATATCAAAGTCTGCCGTAGTCAAGGGGTGAAGAACGTGCAAAAGAAGAAATATTTTACACATAAATTGATGAACTCTATTTCTTTATTATGTTTAAACTAACAACATGTTAGATTCAGGGAGAGGTGTCAATTTAATTTTCGACACGTTTTTAATCCGGCGCCACGAAAATTGGAATAGACACGATAATTTGAGCATCTACTCTAGATATATTCAAATATAATATATTCTGATTAGACTGTAGATCTTTATGCAAAATCAAAATTGTCTTTATCAGTTACAAGACGTAAGAGACATTCACATTTTATTTTCATTTAATCATTCTTGTAAGTTCGAATTAATATATCAATGTTTTGAGAGTCTACTATATTAATCAAACACTTATAATACATGATATAATATACATACATACATAATTATAATATTTATATTACAATATAATGTATGATGACAAAGTATATTA